>NC_134402.1:290511232-290758732 GCF_038048845.1 Mixophyes fleayi
ATATTTCTGGCTGTCAAAAGTCATATTTGTCAGCAGTATCTAAAACAATTTGTAGAACTGCAAGTGCGTTGGGCTCAGAATGGATTCAAAGCAGTCCACATATGAGCAGAATGAGCAACCAGTTTCTGTCCTCAGTCCTGATGGTAATGTTCCCAGTACGTCATCTGGGCAAGGCGATGTCAAACTACACAGTGTTTTGAAATCAGTCAAAAAAACACACCGCAATTTTTTTTTACTGTGTTGAAGCAAAAAAGAAGTGTAACTGAGGAAAAGTTAAGTGCCGATAAAAAAAAAATTGCCAACATGCCATTCTACACACGCAGTGGCAAAGAGAGAATGAGGCCTTCACCTTTCTCTATTAGTGGCAGATCCAAAAATGTTACTGAGCCTACAATTGGTGCACAACTACTGTTACGCATCAAAGCCGAGCTGCAAGATAACAGTAAGGCATTAGAGGATAATGTTTGCTCTGAATCACAAATGACACCAATCCCTGTGGAGAGTCCATCCAACAGTGGGATGTCTAATCGTGAGCATTCTGTTAGTGTACCCATAAAGACTGACCCTTTTAGCAGTTCTGCTGATGTGTGCTTGAACAGCCCGAGTGTAGCCGGTGATACAAAAATTGAGGATGCCACTATGGAAATAGAAGAGGATGAGGGGGAGATTTATGTAGGCGACGAGGGCACTAATGAGGATGTTGATGAGGATGAGGTTGTTTGTGTAAGCCCTGCACCAGTGGCAGCAGTTCTGACACGTGACAAGAAAAAGGCCATTGTCATGCCAGGCCATAAAACCAAAAAATCCACTTCTTAGGTGTGGAATTATTTCTACCCCAATCCAGACAACAACTGTATAGACATTTGTAGTGTATGTCAAGCCACAGTCAGTCGAGGGAGGGACCTTAACCATCTTGGAACCTCGTCTATGTTACGCCATTTGACGAGAGTTCATGGCAAAGTTTTGGGAAAAGCTGAAAGTTCTTCCAATAAAATTACAAGCACTCCATCATCAGCTAGGACCCTCCGCTCACCGACATCCTGACGGCTACAAAATACACCCACCACACCATCCTCATCAATATTCTCAGTAGCGCTCGGAGTTAGCCCTGCATCCCAATTATTAAGACTGGATGACTACTGCACTATTATTGATTCCTCTGAAGAAAGCGTTAGTCCCACTGCTGCTGCTGCTGCTGTTGCTGCTGCTGGAGGGGAATCGTCAGCCCAGAGGAAGGCCAAGAAAAAGAGCAGTCCTACATTTCAACAATTAACTGTGAAACAATCATTTGCTAGGGGAAGCAAATATGACAGCAGTCATCCAGTCGCCAAGCGAATCACAGATGCCATGGCTGCCATGTTAGTGTTAGATCTGCATCCAATATCCACAATAAACAAAGCTGGTTTTTCACAGTTGAGGTTTTGTGTCTGCGTTACAGAATTCCATCGCAACACCATTTTTCCCATAAAGCTATTCCACAACTATACCAAAAAGTGTGTACAAGTGTAGAGATTGCGCTGAAAATGCCATTCTGCCCACTGTTCACTTAACCACAGATATGTGGACAAGTGGAAGTGGCCAAGCCAAAGACTATATGTCTGTGACAGCCCACTGGGTTGGTCATTCACCTTCACCAGCAGGAACAGCAGCAGCATGTACACCACTAGGTAACATTTGTCACAGGCAGGCCACTCTTTGTATCACCGGCTTCACTAACAGGCATACAGCTGGCAATTTGTTACGCAAACTAAGAGATGTGATTGATACATGGCTTTAACCACTTGGACTCTCCCCAGGATATGTCATTTCTGATAACGCCAACAATATAGTGGGAGCATTACAGCTGGGTGGTGCAGAGCTTCCTACGAAATAACCGTGAGGTGCAGGAGATGCTTTCTGTGGCCCGTAAGATTTCTGGCCATTTCAGGCATTCGGCCACAGCATGTAGGAGATTGCAGCAGCTCCAAGAGCAGTTTAACTTGCCCTGTCACCAATTTAAGCAGGAGGTGGTAACTAGGTGGAATTCCACCCTGTACATGCTGCAGAGGATGGAGGAACAGCGCAAAGCCATCCAAGCGTATTGCACAAGCCATGACATTGGGAAAGGAGGGGACATGTATTTCAGTCTTGCACAGTGGGGAATCCTTTCAGTGCTGTGCAAGGTGCTGAAACCATTTGAAGTTGTGACGGGTGAAGTGAGTGCAGATTCTGCTAGTTTGAGCCAAGTCATTCCTTTAATTAGACTATTGGAAAAGCAGCTTGAGAAACTGAGGGATTAGATGAAAGCAAGCAATTCCGCAAATATTGTTGGCCTTGTCGATCAAGTACTTAATTTGCTTCACAATGATCCTCGAGTTATTAAGATCTTGAGCTCGGATCAGTACGTTTTAGCCACTGTGCTTGATCCAAGGTTTAAGACCTACATTGAGTCTTTGCTTCAAAATGAACGAGATGTGAACTTTTGCAAGGAGCTATTGCTCAGCAAGTTGTCTGCTGAGCTGGGCCTTGGCTTGACGACATGTCCTCCTTCAGTTTCTCAAGCAGCTGCTGCTCGTAAAAAATTAAATTTTCCCCAAAATAGCAGGGAGGACGCAGAGTGCAGACCAGAACAGTTTAACACCTGGGCTGGTTTGAAGGATTTTTCCAAATGTGTGACCTTGCCCATAACGCCATCCAATATTAGTATTAACATGCAAAGTATGGTGGAGGATTGCTTTCAAGAGGTAATTGATATGGAAATGTCAGACAGTCCCTTTCCTTACTGGGAAGAAAAGCAGACCATTTGGAAACCCATGTACAAACTTGCTATGCAATACTTAAACTGCCCACCCTCCAGTGTGTACTCTGAACGAGTGTTCAGCACAGCAGGGAACTTAGTCAGTGATCGCCGTAGAAGGTTACTTCCCAAAAATGTGGAGAAAATGATGTTTATAAAAATGAACTACATCTTCCACGATGAAGGCCTTCACCATCCAAGACATCCAAGCACTGACTGTTCTCTAATGGCGGATTCAAGTGGCGATGAATTGATAGTCTGAGATGATGACGTACACACTGATGAGGGTGAGGATGAAGCTCCAGATGATGACGATAACATCTTTTTAAAACTTTCTATGTAAGTGTAGGGTGCAATCTACCCCCAAAGAGGAAAGGGACTTGGGGCATTTCCATATCACGTACCGGCTTGAAAGGCTGCTGTTTGGGCAATTTCTCCTTAAGGGTAGGGTATCATACACAGAGTGACCCCATACGGCTGAATTTTGGGTATTTTATACAAGTGGAATGGGGCCTATAGAGACCGAAACCAAATTGTCTTTCTCCATTCCAATTAATCTTGTACAGTCTATAACGGCTGAATTTTTTGGTATTTTATACAAGTGGAGGGGAGCCTAGAGAGACTGAAACCAAACTGTCTTTCTCCATTCTAATTAATATTGTACAGTCTATAACGGCTGAATTTTTTTGTATTTACAACAACTGGAGGGGGGCCTAGAGAGACAGAAACCAAATTGCCTTTGTCCATTTCTTTACATATTTAAGTATAAGTGTAGGGTGTAATATACATCCAAAGACGATGGCTGCATTGCCAATATTCATAGATGGAGAGGAAGACAATCTGGTCTGTGTGTAGAATTAATGAAGGCCTACGAGGAATGAAACTGTTTTTTGGATAATTTATTAGCTTTACAATTACATTACTTATCCTAGAAACAGGTGGAGCACTAAATTTGGTTATTTTAGGCCCAAAAACATTGATTTTTAATCAAAATAGCAAAACAAAACCAACCAAAACCAAAACCAAAACCAAAACACGCAAGGGCGGTTTTGCAAAACCAAAACCAAAACACGAAGGTAATCCAGATCCAAAACCAAAACCAAAACCAAAACACGGGGGTCAGTGAGCATCGCTAGTTAAAATGTAACCACCCAGAGCTGATATACAAACTTTTGAAAAAATGGCTAGATTTTTAGGTAAGCTAATCAGAAGATCTCCTTTCCACTACAAAGTGATGGAAAATAGAGAAGCACCAGCCTCCAAAACAATATCTGCATCTCTAAATTATAGACAAAGTTTTAGGTTTAGTGAATAATTTATTAGAATGTATTTACACGGTAATTATATAAAGTATACATGTGAATATCAATGTTTCCCTTCAGCAATATTTCTCATCTTTCTCAAAGTGTGTATCCACACTCTCCATATCCAAATGTCATATAGGTAATAACACTCCACTTCCCTTTTTCATCTCTCTCTCGACTCCCCACATGTACCTCTCACCCGCTAAGAAGCCGCAATTTGCATTTGGCCCACAAATTTTTTCGATTTATCCTGTTGAATTAGGCTTCATGTGCCCTCAGTCGTACCACAACCACACCACACATCAGAATGAATTAGGGGTGTGAATTTACAAATACAATGCAGAATGGCAAAGCAAAGATATAACTCAAAAATTGTGTGCCCACAACTTTACACCTTTATGAAATGTCCACTCAACTCAATTTTGCTCATCTATACAAATATGTATAACTGAGCTGCATATCAGTTGGGTGAGGGCATATGCTTGAGATGGCATTGAAGTGGTGTGAACAGTTCTTATTATCAGTGCAGGGGCCCTGAAGTAGCTGTGTAGTAGGAGGAGCCACCAACCTGGTGTGGTCACGCCTCCTTTGGCAGCTAAGGAAGGGACCCCCAAGAAGTTGCTGTACTGGGTCCCGAAATTCATCTTGGCTGCCCTTTATCAGTGTTGCATGAATGAGTGCCTGAGGTGCACATAGGAGGAAATCAGCGGTTGTAGCTTTAGTATGCTGTATTATGAAAGACCAAAGGCAACATGGCAATATGAGTCATGGGGCAGAAGAATAATATGGTAGTACTATTGTGGGGTATAAATCATAAGCAGCCACACCCAGGAAATGTAGCTAGTATGACAGATAATGAGTATCCACTAGGAAGCGGGAGATGGCAAATATGAATATTCAAAAAATTGGCATCAGTATTACAGTTGTCAAGTTGTACAGATCGTTGTGTAGTCCTGTCATGAAAGAGAGAAAATTGCCAATGATTTTTCCCAAATGATCTGAAGTTATCCATATACACTTTTGAAATACTCAGTGACTTCATGTAAAGGTACAGAAGTGGAAGTTGCTCAATCAGTGTATATGTTCACATCAGGTGCTTAAAAAGGTGGAGTTATCCAGAAAGAAACAAAGAGAAAAATTCCCCAGCACACTACTGTGAACCAGTAAAGGAGCTGCTATTCTATTTATACATAAACTTCAGAAGTCCCAGTTACACATTTGCAAATATATGATAAGCCACCCACCCTCTCAAAGTGCTTCTGCTAATAGGTGGACCTAACTCTGAGCAATCAGAATCCCTGCATTGGATCATACATTGAAACAACAATATATGGACCTGCTATGAACCTAAAAACTTCCATTTCTGTATTGTTGTTTGAGAGGTATTTTTGGTATCTGTAGCTGGAATGGTCGTCCTCTATTGTCATATAGAGATTCCTGGGCTTCCTCTTGGTAAGTTAGCTCTTAATTTAAAAACACACGAAGGTATGGGGACTCTCAATGTCCAGAGTTAGCACCACCCTATTAGCAGAGGCGCCATGTCGGGGCAGGTGGCTTATCATATATTTGAAAATGTGTGTAACTGAGATTTCTGCATTTTATATCCAAGTAGAATAGCAGCACATTTACTGGTCCACAAAAGTGTGCTGGGGGATTTTGCACTTTCAATAAAGGCTAATCTAGTCGGGGTCATCTTCTTGTCAGTAAAATGAGGTCTGATCTCCATGCTTTTAACATGCATGTACAATGTGAATTATATGTATGAAATGTAATGCTGTACACCAACTTCTTGAAATTAATGTTAAAAACGTATATTTTAAATGTTTGATAAATTGTATGTATGTTCTGCGAAGTATAAGTTAGCCAGTGTTCTGACTCATCCATCTCTAATAAGGTTAATCATGTATTTTTTATGAATGTAACCCTCTTTGACTTAAAAAGCAGGTGTCAACAGTGGTCCAGGCAATACCCATTCTTCTGGACCAGTCCCCTTAAAGTAACACACTCCAATAGGATCAATATTTAGGGAATTCTCAAACCCTCTCCCAGGAGGCCAAACATAGGAAAATGGAAGAGTACAAATGCCAGTATGAATACCATTGAGAGTTGTTGTGAATGAAACAAACTGTCTCTATATTGAACACATGTCGGTCACACAGGTAAAAACTAAATGCAGTCAACGGTAAAGCAGTGAGCACAGGTTCATAAGAACAGGAGAAACAGTATACCAGGATTACCCGGTTAGCTGAGGAAGCAGGGGACACCGGATACCAGGCAAGATTGGAGAACTGCAGGAACAGGATACAAGAAGCAGGACTTACTGGTTACCAGGCAAGGGTATGGAACTGCAAGTGCAGGATAATGGGGTTTCCAGATTTTGTTGAGAAGTTAGAGTTTCTGGAGATCAGGCACAATAAGATAGCTGCAAGCACAGGATAACGGAATGTTCAGGACTGTGCACATATCTCTGGGAGCTCTGACTGAGCACATATCTCTGAGGGATCAGAGTGGACATCCAACTTAGAGAGCACGGACTGGGCACACAACTCAGAGAGACTGGACTGGGCACACAAATCAGAGAGACCGGACTGAGCCTCACTATGAGGCACCTTGAACCGAGCAGCACTATGAGGATCCTCGAACTGAGCAGCAATTTGAAGCACCTTTGACCAAGCAGTACTATGAGGCACCTCTGACCAAGCAGCACTATGAGGTATCTCTGATTGAACAGAGCCATGAGGCACCTCTGGATGAACAGTGCTGTGAGGCATCTCTGACTGAATAAAGCCTGCAGGCTTCTCTGACTGAACAGGCTGGAGGATCTGTGCCCTCTCTGAAGCAGGTTGGGTGGTGGCTGTCTTTGAAGCAGGTTTAGTAAGCAACCACAAGTTACATTTGTTTTCAGAGTCCAGAGAACCCTTTGAGTAGCCCAAAGATGTTTTGGGTCTACACAGTGGGCATTGCACCAGGAAGTGCTCTGTCCCAGCACATAAGTGGTTAGCCCTTCTGTGTGTGTATTCCTCTTCAGTCAGTGAGGAACGTGGATGCCCTGCAGGTCTAGAAGCCTCAGTAGCAGAGGCCTTATGCTTTTAAGCAGGTGCAGAACAATTAAGTCTTTCTATAGTAAAACGAAGACTCTGAAGTATGTATTGCGGACTGGACGTTCAATCTGCAAGAATAATTAATTGTTCCAGAACTAGTATTGCCAGTACCAGGATTGCTAGATTTAGCTAAGAAGCTGGAGTTACTGGTTACCAGGCACTGTTAGAGAACTTCGGGTGCAGGATACCGTAATCTCCAGGTTTAGCTGAGAAGTAGGAGTTACTAGATGATCCAGGGAAGAATAAGACAGTAGGAAGGTCAGGCAAGCCAGAGTCAGAAGACGCTAGGTACACAACAGTACAGAAGATAAACAGGAGCAAAGTCAAAGGAAGCCAAAATCATCATCATTAAAAAGGATTCAATATGATGAGACAAACAGGAGTCAGATACCAGGAAACAAATCAGGACCAGTTCACAGGAGTTACTCAGAGAGACTAGCAGCAGAGGCAATTGAACTGGCACAGTTTTCTGGAATAAGCAGTTTTATAAAGGTCAGACACAGGTGATGAGAAAATGTCTGAGTATAACAGTAGCCCCTCTGGAAGTACAGAAGTTCTGCCGGTCTGATTCAAAAGAAGGACTGGGATTGTTGGAGCAGGGATTACACTTCCTGCTGTCCAGAACTGTTGTGAGATAGCTGAAGAAGTGGAGTTGGTGGTAAGCTGGAGTGAAGCCAAGTTCAGAGTAATGCAAGAGTATAATTTTGACTTGGGTTACAGCTCCTGCTAGTCTGGCACAGCCATGACAGGATTATGGCAAGAACTGACTCCTAGAAGGTACAGGTGGTATCCATCCATGGTCTTGCTAATGTGTTCATGTGGCCTTGACTAAATTTAAATAACAATCAGAAGCGCCAATACTAAATTTAAATATTCAATTATACAAAGGTATTACAGAATATGGCAGAATTGAACTCGCAAACACCTGGGTTGCACAAGATGATATAAATTTATTTAATAATACAATGTTAATTATAAACCTATATACAAAAGCATCCTATTAATAATATTATAATCAGTGAATACATAAAATTATACTCTGAGACCAAATAATGATAAAAATAAATATAAATAAATATATTGTAAATATAAATGATTATTTAAATTTTGTCTCTTTATCAGTGGAGGTGGCATATTAATAAATAAGATTAATAAATTCTAGATTAATTAGAATCCTGGTGACTTGAGCACCTAGGAGAATATATTGAATTTTTAGTTTGACTTATCATGTGGCCTTGACCACTGCCAATGCCGACAGTAGGACCTGAGTGGCCCAGAGCTCCTAACGAGAAAATTGCCTCGACAGTGCCTCAATCACCAGTAAAGTATCATTAGCTGTTGTCAGGGCCGGACTGGGACTATAAATCAGCCCTGGCATTGAAAGTACACAGGCCCACCTCAGGTCCAGCAGGAAAGAAACTATGTGCCAAAAAGGGCGTGACCACATTGTGTTGTGGATGTGGCCAACATGGGGCATTGATAAATACATTATAATAAAACATTACCTTTATCACACCTTCCCAGCCACATCATGCCATCCCATCAGGCAAATTATGACACCCACAGCCCACTATACTTATCTATGCTTCTGGTGCTGCTAGCATCCATAAGGGTGGAAACTTCCTGTTGAGTGAGCAGGGAAGCTCTTTGTCTCGCGAGATTACCAAATCTTGTGATACTTAGAGCTCCTAGGCTTGCTCTGCAGTCTGTGTCCTGTCCGGGAACTGGGAGCAGCTATCAGTTCCCTTCCCCTAACCAGAGGTGGATTAAAGCTCAGGGGACCCAGGGTATTTAAGACAGCAGGACCCCTATTATGTAACATGGTTATCATTTTAGACAAATACACAGGCAATACTGTGTGCACTACTGTCAGAATCACACAGCTCTGCCTTCACAAGCAGTACGTTGTGAAGCGGGACATACCTCCCAACTGTCCTTGCAGTCAGACCAAATCCTGACTTAGTGAGACAGTCACCCAAATTCAGTACTGCCCCACCAGATTCAGGACAGTTGGCAGACTGTCCTGCTCTCTCCTACCTGTCTTGGTCACTTTCACCACTTGTAGCAGCTGGTTTCTTTAGCTTAGTTCCTTCTTGTCTTGATCCTAGAATATTGGATGCCCTATTTTGAAAAAAATGGGTACATGAGATTTAGAAAACTCCAACCAGCCCCGGTGTTAAAACAATAGCACTCACATTTTATAAGTAGGCCTCCCTCTAGTCCCCACAATAATAATAATATTCACATTTAATATTTAGACCTATTTCCCTCCAACCAGCCCCAACATTAAATTAACAGTATACCCATTTACTCAAAACATATTTCTCTCCCTCCAAACAGTCCCAGCAATAAATTAAATAGCATTAAAGTTTAATAAATATAGCCATTTTCCATAACCATCCCCGGCAATAAATAATTCATATTCACATTTAATAAATAGCCCTCCTCCCCAAAATCAGCCCCATATTCAATTGATAGCCCTAAACCACCCCATCATTAAATTAAAGGTTCCTTCACCTTACCTCAAATAATTAGTCCCCACCTACACTCCACCATTAAATAGCCTACCTCACACATTATATTAAGATCCTCCCTTCCCTCACATATTATCTTAAAATACTGCGCACACACACACGCACACTATATTAAAATACTGCTCGCACACTATATTAAAATACTGCACGCGCGCACACACGTACACTATATTAAAATACTGCGTACGCACACACGCACACTATATTAAAAAATACGCGCACACACACACACACACACTATATTAAAATTCTGGGCGCACATGCACACATATTTAGAATACTGCGGACACACAAGCACACTATATGAACATGGTCAAACGCACACACTCACACTATATGAACATGGCCAAACACACACTATATTAACATGTGGAAACACTCACGCTATATCAACATGGGGCCACACACATACGCTATATCAACATGGGGGTCACACACACACGCTATATCAACATGGGGCCACACACACACACTATATATCAACATAGGGCCACACACACACGCTATATCAACATGGGGCCGCACACACACGCTATATGAACATGGGGACACACACATGCTATATCAACATGGGGACACACACACACTATATCAACTTGTGGACACACACACTATATCAACATAAGGACACACACACTTACCTTGTTACATATGGATGCCCGTCTGAGCAGCAGCACCTCCTTCCTGCGCGCTGCTCAGCAAACGGAGAGTCAGTGATGTGCGGCCTATGCAAGTAATCACATGGGACGGCACCACGTGACAGGTGCCGTCCCATGTGATTACTTGCATTGGCCGCAAATCACTGAGTCTATGTCCGCCAAACAGCTTGCAGCGAGGTGTTGCTGCTCGGGTGGGCATGCGTACCGGTCCATCTAGCCATCGGCCCCGCCAGAAGTGCCAGATGGCCAGTCTGGCCCTGGCTGTTGCCTGTCTATGCTCCTTGTGTGTACCACCCACTATTGTATAGTACTTGTGATATTTTTCTCATAACACTTTATTGTGGTGGTTATACCGTAACTTTTAATTGTTAAAATAAAAAAGAGTTTTATGTTATATTTTGTCTGTCTGCTTAATGTGTCAGAGCCAATGGTAATGAACACTGGGGTGCTGCTGGCATGTCTGAGGGAGCAGAGCATCAATCTGTAGGTACTGTCAGTATTCTCACCTTGGGAACTATGGAGCAGGAATAGCCCCACTCCCAGGTTTTGTAACAGAAGGATCAAAGGAGGCCGCGCTGACCAGAAATAATTTTCCATTTTGCTATTCCTATTGAACGTAACAGGGTGAGTGAAGTGCTTCTGCCCGCAGGAGCAGTTAGTCAAGGGAGAGACTGAGTGGCAGTGAAAAAAGGATGCAAAGTGAAAAGGGGGAAAAATAATGATAGTGAAAGCTGGAAAAAGAGAGTAAAGTGAAACAATAGAGTGATTAAGAAAATTATTCAGAGGAAAGAGAGACTGGCAGCCTGCGAAGGAGGATGCTGATTGAAAAGGAGATAAATAGCGTAACAGCAAGCAGAGAGGAATAAAAGATAGAGTAAAGTGAAACAATAGAGTAACAAAGACAATTAGACAGAGGGAAAAGTAATAGACAGGAAATAACTGGAAGAATAGAGTAAAGCAAGTAAATAGTAGATAGTGAGATAATGGGCAACGAGACAGTAGACTGGAGAAGATTCAAACATAGAAAACAGTGGTTGGTTAGTCGGGAAAAGAGAAGAAATTCAGAAGGCAGACTCACAAATAAAGAATTTCGGAAAGGGAAGATACTAGTAAATAAGGATGGTCTGTCAGGGAAAGGGAAGTAACAGGTAGAGAAATATGGTGAGAGGAACATGAAATGACCAAATAGAGACATAGGAAGAAATAACAGATAGAGATATTTATTTATATTTATACGTTATCAACCTTTCAACTTAACTTAACCTAGATTCATCGCACACATCCATGGAACTCAACAGGGAATGAATAACCACAGACACAGAAATATAATGATTAACTATGAAATACAGGGTCTCATGTTAAGTTGAAAGCAAATTATGTATCTGGTGATAATATGCTTTGTTACTTGTAGGCAAAGCACTATTTACTTATCTTTGGTTGTTAAACAGGTACAAGTCATTTAAATAGGCGGGTAAGAAATCCCAGAAAATACACTGCCCAAAGACCTTTTCTATGGGAGAGCATCAGGGCACCCAGATGTGGTCCACTGTAGAGATTTTCTTTTCATCCAATCTCATCCAAGGTTAAGTCCTGTTTACCAGGCACTCTATATATATTAGGTGTAATCATTATTTGTCTTGCAATGCAACACGTATACTCATAAAACTTCCCCTGGGCGTAAATGTATCAAGCTGAGAGTTTTATGGCGGGATTGAAAAGTGGAGATGTTACCTATAGCAACCAATCAGCTTCTTGCTATCACTTTGTAGAATGTACTGAATCAAACCAGCCGGAAAATCTCAGCTTGATACATTTACCTCCTGGACTTTGTGACACTGACATGGTTGAAGGAGAAATAATACAATATATAAAGATGACAGTATATACACTATATGGACAAAAGCATTCAGACGCTTGACCATTACACGAACAGGGACTGTAATGACATTGTATTCAAATTTATATACTTTAATAGGAATTTGGTTCCCCTTTTGCAGTGATAACAGCTTCCACTCTTTTTTGAAGGCTTTCCACAATATGTTGGAATGTTTTTGTGGAAATTTGTGCCCATTCATTCTGGAGAGCATTTATGAGGTCAGGCACTGATGTTGGACGAGAAGGCATGGCTCACAATCTCCATTCCAATTCATCCCAAAGGTGGTCGATGGGGTTGAGGTCAGGGCTCTGTGCAGTCAAGTTCTTCTATACTAAACTCATCAAACCATGTCTTTGTAGTCCTTGCTTTGTGCACTGGGGCACAGTTATATTGGAACAGAAAAGGGTCTTCCCCAAACTGTTGCCACAAAGCTGGAAGGATAGCATTGTCCAAAATGACTTGTTATGCTGAAGCATTGAGATTACCTTTCCCTGGACATAAGAGCCCTAGCCCAAACCCTGAAAAACAGCCCAATAACATTATACCTCCTCCACCAAATTTCACAGTTGGCATAATGCAGTCTGACAGGTAATGTTTTCCTAGCATCTGCCAAACCCAGACTCGCCCATCTGACTGCCAAAGAGAGAAGCATGATTGATCACTCCACAGAACACGTTTCCACTGCTCCACTGTCCAGGGTCAGTGTGCTTTATACCACTCCACCCAATGCTTAGCATTGGTCTTGATGATGTGAGGCTTGCATGCAGCTGCTCGGCGATGGAAACCCATTCCATTAAGCTCCCGCTGCACAGTTCTTGTGCTTAAATTAATGCCAGTGGAAGTTTGGAGCTCTTCAGTTATGGAATCAGCAGAACGTTGGTCACTTTCACACACCATGCGCCTTAGCAGTTGACCCAGCTCTATGATTTTACGTGGTCTTCCACTTTGTGGCAGAGTTGCTATTGTTCTTAAACGCTTCCCCACTTTTTAATAAAGTCACTCACAGTTGACCGCAGAACATCCAGTAGGGATAAAATTTCACTATCTTCCAACCATCTTATTGCAAAGATGGCATCCTATCTCAGTACCAAGCTCGAAGTCACTGAACTCTTCAGAACAACCTATTTTGTACACTATATATATATATATATATATATATATATATATATATATATATATATATATATATATATATACACATATATATATATATACATATATATATATATATATATATATATATATATATATATACATATATGGACATATATATATATATATATATATATATATATATATATATATATATAGCAAAATACAAAAAAGTCCAAATAAAATCAAAGAAAATTATATATTACAAAACATTTCCTGCCCAAAGATCGTTGGCCAGATTATTTTCTTAAAAATTGTTATATCTGCAGGTTTTCAGGAGCAAGCAATTAGGGACAATTTAGGAACTGCAAGTTTTCATACAAATTTTGGCACTGGACATTGAGGGTCATTATGCATTGGTTTCCTGCATTCATAACTTGGATTACCCCTCTTTAAGGGCAGGAAATATAGTACTAAAAATGAGAATTAAACTGTATTTAGCCTGATTACTAATTCAAAAATTATTCTTTATTTGCTAGTATGTCATATAGTCGTCTACATGGCTAGGATTCAGTGTTACATTCCAGATATTGCACTAGATTTTACTTAATGTAACTAATTTATTGAACAATTAATTGTTTGGATGTAAATAGATATTCACTAAAGTGATAGGATTTCAACGTGATAAATATCAAACTTGATAAATTTGTTTATAATTAATGTTGTTTATTAGCAATTATACTGCATTTTCTCTCTCCCCCCAAAACTCTCCTTATCCGCCCCAATAAAAGCCATTCCTAAGTATGTGTCCTGCTTCCTTTGAGTTTTGTTCAGGTTGGGGTCTAGACTCTCTTCATTTAGATTGGTGGCACTCTCTCTCAGTGAAAAAAAAGAGAAGTGACCACTATCGAGAAGAACCTGACAGAGCTCTAAACAAATATAATATTTACTCATTTAGCAAAAGATTTCCGTGAGTCCTGGATTTTGTAAAAATTCTATTTAAGTCACAGTTTTTCTATAATTAAGATTCTGATATCCCTAACATTAGGAGGTAGGTTCATATTAATATTTACTTAGTTTAGCACGTTAAAAAGGCATGTGTCTTTATAATCTGAACATGTTACATGGTACATGTTATATGCATGTCCAAGTTTTCTATTTGAAACTTATGGGCTATGGCACTATATGACATTTTGCAGCACTTTCTATAAAAAGTATTTTAAAAAAAATACAAGAGTACAATATAAGTAAGTAAGCAAGATAACACATAAAGGGGATCATTTAGAGTTAGGAGCCAATCAAATCATAAAAGAAACAATGTTGCTGTCGAAGGAGTTCAAATGCATGCTTTAGCATGTAGCACACAAATACTGGGCATCTTTAACACTAACAACAGTTTAGAGTTGAACTATTTTATCTCCCTCTCCTAACTCTAAATTATTGCATGCATTTTAAATTTTACACCCCCCCAGCGCAACCTGCTTTTATATATACACAGTATATATGGGAATTTGCAATATGTGCAAGGATAGACGAGCCAGGAACAACAAGGGACTGTCTCAACTAACTACAAATGTGACAATTAAACTAAAGTAAAATAGTTTGTAGTTTTAGGTTTTATTTTAAAAGGATACTTTTCAGCCTGGCATAGCATGACACTAAATTTTAATATAATTTCAAAACACAATTTTGGCTGAATTCTCCACTCTGTGGTTTAACCAGGTTGTTAAGTACCTGCATGCTTAATAAATGTCATAATTTAGTTGCTTTTAATATTATTTTAACACATTAATAAAAAACAGGGCTGCAACATCTTTCTCACAATACTCGGTACTGAATGGTAATTATGTACAAAGAACCAAAATCAGTTGCTCTTTGACTGTAACGCTGATTACAGACGTTGTGCTAGAAGAATTCTCAATCCAGAATGTTTTCCAAATCTCTGCATTACACTTCCTACAATGCAAATTTCCAACTGAAGTGCCACTGTTTGCTTAATGATTGCCATTGTAAAAAAGGAGATTCTTGAACTTACTTGCCTCTTGGGTACCATTGTGTTTTACTCTCTTAAAGTATTGTAATAGCTATAGAAATGTTACCACTTTAGTCTGGAAGTGTTAATGAAATATGTATTTATTCTTTCATCATAAGAAAAGAGATTGTTAAAAATGTTACATTATGTTAGAAATAATCACCAGTAAGAAAATCTTTGTTCAAGCTTATTTTAAACTTTGATGGCAGTGCAATGGAAACATTGTAACCTTTAGAAGAATGCTATCAGAGATTAGCAAATATCAATATTTTTATTTGCTCTTTTTCCAACCTACCTGTAGAATAACTTACCATTACAACCCCAATATTCAGGTGCCTGGGGGTAAATTTATCAAGCTGCAGGTTTGGAAAAGTGGAGATGTTGCCTATAGCAACCAGATTCAAGCTGTCATTTGTAGAATGTAGTAAATAAATGATAACTAGAACCAGATTGGTTTCTAAAGGCAACATCTCCACTTTTGCAAACCCGCAGCTTGATAAATTTACTTCTGGTATGTAAACTCCCGGTCACCTGTAGAATTTTTATTAAAGTAAATATTTTAGTCAGGTAAAAAAACTTCTACAGTCCAACCCCAATTTTAGGTTTTCTAGGGACCAGGAGCAATTGGTGTAAAATATTAAAAAGTGTAAAACAAGGGAAAAGTCTAAAGATTTCTTGCCATTCAGTAAAACAGATAGAAATAAACAATGAAGTTTGAATTTGACAACATTAGATTATTTTGTTAAACACTTTGTTCCAGCATGTTAAAAAGGTATCCTTATCCTAGCTAACATATGGGGCCTGATGTAAAGATAGACGCAAGTTTATTTACGGTGTGCATAAATACGGCTTTCTATAGTGTGCATGTATACCAAAATGTGTACATATGTAGATTTGAGCATGTCGCATTGAATTTGGACATGGATGGGCATTCATGTGTAAACTGAGTACAGTATGGGCATAGAAACACAAATCAATCACACTAAGGGTAGTGAAAAGAGTCAGGGATGAATTACTTGAATTATACACTAATATAGTAATTGTAAAATATTACACAGAGAACCTGTACTGCTCTATTGAGTGTCAGTTGGGTACAATCTTTTAATCATTCTTTCTCTGAATCAATTAGCCAGTGATATGCCGTCTTAGAAATGCGTCTGATTTTGATTTACATATTGTTACGGCTACCAGCTATTTTCATAAGCTGGCAAAACTGATAGAGGTCTTCGTCCATAGCAGTGCCGTTCCTGTAGAGCGAGTCATGCTCACATGTACTAAGATGCCCTCAGGTTTTAACTCTAGCATTGTGTAAGCTTATGAGCAATACTGCAGCGATGGAATAGGAGGTGGTAGACAGGATGGTAGCGAATTTTCAGTAAGGCGAAGGTCAGGGGTCCAGAGCGGATAGAGAGGTCTGAAACAGGCAAAGGGTCAGGGCTGGCAGCGAGCAGAAAAAACGAAAGTACAGATCCGAAGGTCAGGGCTGTCAGAATTTAAGTAGAGTCCAAATAACAAGGCAGGTGGTCACAATAGGAGGTCAAACAAAGAGAGTTCAAAGAGCACGGAGCAGACAGGTCAGCTATCCCACAGGAAGAACGCTGTAACCGGCAGGGGGGCTAAACCCTTCCTGCCTTAAATACCTAGGAGACCCAATCTGAGAAGAGGGGGTATAGGAGGTAAAAATCAACCTAGTCTGCTGTTAATTAATAGATAAAGTGCACGTGCACCTGGCTGCCTCTGAATGCTGGAATGCGGCACTAACTAGCAGAGTGTCCCAGCCCTTGCCTAGGTGATGGCTGAAATAAGGCGGAAGTGACATCCTGGGAGTACACAGCAAGTCGTGACGGCTTGGGGCACTGCCGCAGCTTGTAACACGTATACACCTAAATGTGCTTTTTAGGGTGTGCCTCATAGGCATGGTGTAATTTTCACTATTGATGGTGATGATGATGGACGCATCTTTGCGATAGACATATCTATTATATATGTTATGTATGTTAAAATACATGTAACTTAAAATACACACTTGCAACCTCAATTTTGGGCCCGTAATTTCTGGTGTATTGTTTATGTATATGTTTGCTCATACTCTAAATAAAGCCCATGCAGTCATTTACAGTGTGTGCCTGATTTAGAGAGACAAACAATTGGTGCTGTCTTTTATCTGATTCCGAACGGTACTCCTAGTCACTCCCTTTTTCTCTTCACTTCCCCCTCCTTCCTTACATTCTCCATATTTGACAACCTATGTTCACATAAGTTTTATATTTTCCATTCTATTGTGGTGTTTTGAAATGAAATGGAAAGTGTATGTAAGCATGCTGCTGATAAATTGAGTTTAAACAAAAAATTGAGTTAAGAGCAACACAAGTGAATAGGAGCAAACTTGCAACTTGGAAAAACCATGTAAGTAAACGTTGAACTGGATCTTCATTGCCTTTAACAGAAATCAAATCAATCAAGCTCTCTGGCCAGTTTGATAACACTAGTTTAGGCTAGTTCATCCTAATGCTATAACAGGGAGTACTGGCTCGATGCTTGATGAAAAGGGTCCCCAAACTGGGGTTTTCATTGGCGATAATGCCAATTTTAGATAGGGCGAAGCTAAAACACGCCCGTTTACCAGCGTAAACACCAGTTTTTCTTCAGCAAAATATCTTTTTGCTCTTTGATCAATCAACTCCTGTGTAAATACTTTAAACCTTTTAAGGATGGGCCGCTGCTCATGGGCCTGTGCTCTGTGCTTGCCTCCAGGCAAAAATTATAAGTTACAATTGATTGCTTCTACTGAAATGTTTATAGTTAACTTGGTGTACTCAACATTGATTAAAAATACCTAAAGAAAATATGAAAGAGATGTTGGACCAAAAGAAAGAGAATCAGTATCTTTTCAGTATTTTTCTTTTTTGCTGTAGGTATACTCTTAGTGACTAAAGTAAGGTGCTTGTACTCCTTTTGTAGTTGTAGTCAAGAGGGTGCTAACAGGAGACATAACATACTTGATTGCTTCTCAGTTGTTCAATGCTGACAGAAAGTAAGGTCATAATGTCTTTAGAGTTGAGTTTTCTTCTGTGATCTTAAAGTTAAGCTACATCTTGTCGTTAGATGAAAAAGATGCTTGACCACTAATTGGGAAGCCCCAATGACAGTACCATTGTACTGTGATTTAAATATTATCCATCAATTAAATTATAGAAAATGTAATAGAATTGCTGCTTTATAATTATTACAAATATTTTGTACCTGGTTTCACACCATTATTGTGTCATTTCAGGTTAATACCCATGTAAGAAGATCTGCTCCAAATCAGGTGCGTGAATACACATCAGGGGAAACAGAGGCACAGAGTCATAACTAAACATCTTAGTGCCCTGGGAAAGACAGAGTACTGTCAACCCTACCCCCAATCCACAACACTAAATTAAATAGCACCCGTATTTAATAATTAGGCCTCCTTATTATATTTTTATTCTATTAATGTACTATATATTGTACTCCAAATAAATCACCCTTCAGTCCAACATCCAGCCCCCTCCCCTCATTTTTTACAGCCCACCCCCCCACCTTTTTACAGACCCTTCTCCCCATTCCTCTATTTTTTACAGCCCTCCTTCCACTCCATTTTTACAGTCCCATCTCCCCTTCCTTCTATTTTTTACAGACCCCATCCATTTTTTACAGCTCCCTCTCCACCCTTCATTTTTACAGACCCCTCTACCTCCATTTTTGCAGGAAATATCACATTGAATAATGTTGCAACACAACCTATTTAGACTGCACTTAACAGCCCCCTTCTCAATCTCCATTTTTACAGACCCCTCTCCCCCTCCCTCTATTTTTTATATCCCCCCTCTCCTCCACCTCCATTTTTACAGACTCTTCTCCATCTCCTTCTATTTTTTACAACCCCTTTCCATTTTTTTATAGGTCCCCCTCTCCTCTTCCTTCATATTTTACATCTCCCTCTCCTGCCCCCTCTATTTTTTTACAGTGCCCCCTCTCCCTGCCCGTTTTATACTTACCTTGAATGCGGCATGCTGCCTTCTTGCATCTGCTGGGACCATGCAGTACAAAGTCCCAGCCAATGGAGGAAGCTGCTGAGAGGAAGGAGAGAAGATGGTGCAGACACACACAAATATACCAATTGCTGTGTCTAAATGGATGCGTGCAGTCGCTGTAAAACAACAGACATTGCACGGTGCAGCCTATAAAGATCCGGCCCAAATGGTTGCCTTTGGGACTGGATTAGCCCGCCCTGACCCCAAGCGGCCCAATAACGTTATGGGAACCATCGGCCTACCGGGAATTCTCGCAGTAAGGTCAATGGCCAATCCACCCCTGATCTCCAACATAAAAATGAGGCACCACATGAAACCTGAATTAGAAAGTAAAAATAAATGGACCAAGGCAGTTTGGTATCTGTCTGCATAAGTCCCCCCCATCCACTTGTAGTAAAATAGAACAAGAGCAGCCCGCATAGACTGTAGAACTAGAATATAAAAAGAAATGGACAAAGGCAGTTTGGTATCTGTCTGCATCAGCCCCCCCATCCACTTGTAGTAAAATAGAACAAAAGCAGCCTGCATAGACTGTAGAATTAGAAAGTAAAAATAAATGGACCAAGGCAGTTTGGTATCTGTCTGCATCAGCCCCCCCCATCCACTTGTAGTAAAATAGAACAAAAGCAGCCTGCATAGACTGTAGAACTAGAATATAAAAAGAAATGGACAAAGGCAGTTTGGTATCTGTCTGCATCAGATCCCCTCTCCACTAGGAGTAAAATAGAAAACTATTCAGCCGGTATATAATCTAGAATATAAATAGAAATTGAGAAAGGCAATTTGGGGGTAAATGTATCAATATGCGGGTTCTTCAACACCCGCGTGTTCAGCCTCTTCCGCGATTAAATTTCAAGCGGCGCTGCATTGTAAAGGGTTAACTTCCCTTTACAATGCAGCACCGCTTGAAATTTAATCGCGGAAGAGGCTGAACACGCGGGTGTTGAAGAACCCGCATATTGATACATTTACCCCTTAGTATCTGTCTGCATCATAATCATCAACATCATCATTAGCGCCCTCGTCGCCTACACAAATCTCCCCCTCTTCTAATTCCAAAGAGGCATCCTCAATTTGTGTATCACCGGCTACACTCGAGCTGTTAAGGCACACATCAGCAGAACTGCTGAAAGGGTCCCTCTTTATGAGTACACTAACAGAATACTCACGATTAGACATCCCACTGTTGGATGGACTCTCCACAGGGATTGGTGTCATTTGTGATTCAGAGCAAACATTATCCTCTAATGCCTTACTGTTATCTTGCAGCTCGACTTTGACGCGTAACAGTAGTTGTGCACCACTTGTAGGCTCGGTAACATGTTTTGATCTGCCACTAATAGAGAAAGGTGAAGGCCTCATTCTCTCTTTGCCACTGCGTGTGTAGAATGGCATGTTGGCAATTTTTTTTATCGGCACTTAACTTTTCCTCAGTTACACTTCTTTTTCGCTTCAACGCGGTAAAAAAAAATTTGGGGTGTGTTTTTTTGACTGATTCCAAAAGACTGTGTAGTTTGACATCGCCTTTCCCAGATGACATACTGGGAACACTACCATCAGGACTGGTGACAGAACCTGGCTGCTCATTCTGCTCATATGTGGACTGCTTTGAATCCATTATGAGCCCAAAGCACTTGTAGTGCTACAAATTGTTTTAGATACCGCTGACAAACAGGACTTTTGACAGCCAGAAATATTAATGCAAAAGAATGGGGGACACCCCAAAAGCACTTGGAGTGCTAAATATAATTTTTTTAGACTGCTGAAAAATAGTACTTTTGACAGCCAGAAATATTAATGCAAAAGAATGGGGGACACCCCAAAAGCACTTGGAGTGCTAAATATTATTTTTTTAGACTGCTGAAAAATAGTACTTTTGACAGCCAGAAATATTAATGCAAAAGAATGGGGGACACCCCAAAAGCACTTGGGAGTGCTAAATATTATTTTTTGAGAATGCTGACAAACAGGACTTTTGACAGCCAGAAATATTAATGCAAAAGAATGGGGGACACCCCAAAGCACTTGGAGTGCCAAATATTGAAAAAAAAGACTCCTCTATCCTCCTCTCTTCTCTATCAATTGTTATCAGAATTGTTATCAGAATTGGATGAAGAATAAGGTATATTCTCTGTCCCTGCTCTAATCAGCCTGTGACTACACCCTGCTCTGTCCCTCTTTCAAATGGCGATGGATTGCTGTGGAGGAGGGTATTTATGGATTTTAATTATCGCGAGAACCGAGCCCCGAGATCCGATGATGTCACGATGACGTTCGTCCTCGATTTGGATTCCGAGCAGGCGGGAGAGTGCCGGGCCTACTCGTCTCAGTACTCGGATAGGCAAAGTTCGGGTGGGTTCGGTTCTCGGGGAACCGAGCCCGCCCATCTCTACTTTAAAAATAAAAGCAATTAGAATATGAATACAACACAATTAAGTTTGTGGCAGAAATTTGGGAGGATTGTGATGTCTCGAGATTAGTGCCATGTGACTGAATAGTTTGTCCTTTTAAATTTCTACGTCTACACCACCCTTTTATATACTTTTTTCAGAATATATAGTAAAATGCGCGCATGATTCCTGTGATTTGTATACTATTTATTAGGCAATTATGAGATATTGACATGTTGGGCCTGAGTCATTAAAGAAAGTAAGGCAAAAAAAGGAGTAAATGTTCTCCGGGACAAACCATGTTACAATACAAGGGGTGCAAATTAGTTTATTATTTTGCACATAAGTTAAAGTATGGCTATTTTTTCATCAAGCACACAAATACTTGATAGCTTTATTTGTACACTGAAATTTGATGTTGATTTAAGACATGCCCTACCCCAACTACAAATCTCTCCCCACATTTTAAATTTATCTGCCCCTGGACATGGTTTTGTTCAGGTGCAAAGTTACTCCATTTTTATGCTTTGCTCTCCTTAATGATTCAGGGCTGTTAAGTGCAGTCTAAATAGGTTGTGTTGCAACATTATTCAATGTGATGTTTCTTTTCTATTTGTGAATCAGAACTTACAGATATTTAAAAATAAATCCTTAGATAGTAATTACTGTAGATGATATAACTGATCCAAATGATTTGGTTTAGCATTTTTAGAGATGTACTGAATATCCTCCACAAAATTAACTCACTTGCCAACTGCATTACAAAGACTAGATAATAGAACAGAACAGTTGTTTATATATTGCTACACCTATTTTTATATACAACGTATAAATATGGGGGTATTAAAAAAAATCCTTTAGCATAACTAAAAAGCTCAGCAGTACTTCCAAAAACAAATACCCACTGTATATTTGCTATCTCCCCCCATAGCTCATTGTAACCTCTGTTCACAAAATAAAATTTCAATCTAGCATTTATAAAGGTGCACAAATGTTACTATCTTGTGTTCTATGAAGTTCAGAGCCATACCTAGATATTTTAGAGTCCTGGGCAAGAGAGAACACTGGCACGCTCCTTTCTTCCCGCCATGAATCTTTGTGGAAGTAGATGCTGCTGGAGGGGCATAACCATCCTAGGGTGGAGGCGTGTCTAGCCCTCCACAAGACCCCATTCTACAAAACTGCTGTCTTCTACCTGTTCTTGTAGTTTGCCTACCTAGAGCTGTTGCCAGTATCTATAACTCAGTTGCTAATTGGCCACATCCTAGAATGTTCGGGTTCTGTTTGGAAAAGAGATACCCTATTTGCTGGCGTATAAGACTACTTTTTTGCCCTGAAAAACATGCCTCCAAGTGGGGGGGTCATCTTATACACCGGGTCCAGTATCGCACGGTATCCAGTGCGGCCGCGGCGGGTCATCGGCGTGGCTGCGGTGAGCATCAGCAGCGATACAGGGGTGCCAGCCTTTTCGGCGTGTCCGGCCCGTTCTGCTGACAGGGAGGGCAGACAGGGAGCAGGGACCAATCCAATCAGGCTTTGTATACAGCCAACAGCCAACCACAGTACTGCACCATTGTACAGTACAATACAGCATAGAAAATGTCCAGCAGTCAAACCCCTATCAACCCTATCATGGCACCAGCAAAAAGAAAGAAATATGATGCAAGTTTTAAACTTAAAGTTGTAAACTTTGCCATGGAACATAATAATTGTGCTGCTGCAAGACAATATGGAGTAACAGAAAAGATGGTTCGGGACTGGAAATCAAATGAAAAAGCATTAAAGATTATGCCAAAGGGTAAGTGTGCACTTGCTCTCTCCCTCTATTTGTTATCTTCCTTCCTTCATTGACTAGTGAATTACGTTTAATAAACTTGCACTGTTTTATGTTTACTGTACATGTTTGATAACATACAGCCTTGTGACAGTTTTCCTGCATGTCATAGGCATTCGAATATAAATTAACATGTTGAAATCAAATCTGATGTTCCTTTACGTTTTATTTGGTGTGTGGAAGGTGTGCGGAAGAGGGGTAGTCTTATACGGCGAGTATATAACAAACTCTATATTTTGAGTGGAAATGTTGGGGGTCGTCTTATACGCCCAGTCGTCTTATACGCCGGCAAATACGGTAACTATTATCCTCCTTCTGGAAAGTTGAGCAGTGAGTGAAGACTCTAGATCTCCCTCCCCTATCCAGTTGGACATTAAATTAATAGCTTTTAATGATTAATAAACAGGCCTCCTTCCACTCAATCAGCCTCAGAATGTAATTATTCGTTTTAAAATTTAATAAATTTAGCATTTTTCCTTTCATACAGCCCCAACAATAAATTAGCAGCACCCACATTTAATAATTAGGCATCCTTCCCCTAACCAGCCTAACATTAAATTAATAGTTTTTATATTTAATAATTAGGCCTCTTTCCCCTAACCAGCCTGACATTAAATTAATAGCATTCCCATTTATTATATAGATCTATTCCACCCCACCCCAAACATTAAATTGATAGCATTCCCATTAATAAACAGATATATCCCCTCCATCAGCCCTGATGTTAAATTAACATTCCCATTTAATGCCTATTTACCCCACAGCTCCAAAATCAAATTAATAGCCTACAAATTTCCCACACATTTAATTGAGACTGTAGTTGCTAATAAAGACATCACCACCTTTTGAATACTGATTGCATTTTTATAGTTATATTTAAATACTTATTATATTTTATAGTATTAATGTACCATATATTTAAGTACCACAAATAAAATCCCACTTCTATCCATCCCCAGGCCCCTGAATCTCCCCACTTTGGTCTCACTAGCACCCTCCCCCCTCTGTTTTATCCAGTCACCCCTTGTTCTCTTAATCCACCCCCTCATTCTCTCGAGCTCTCCCTTCCTGTTTCTCCAGCCACTTCTCCCCCTCTTCTCTACAGACCCTCCCTCCAAACTGTTCTATTCACCCACCTTCACCCCTGTTCTCTCCAGGCCTCCCTCCCTGTTTTCTCCAGCCCCTGTTCTCTTCAGCCCTTCTGCCTCTGTGTTTCTCCAGCCCTTCATCCCCCCCATTTCTCTGCAGCCTCTTCTCCCCCTCCATTCTCTGCAGCCACCTCCACTAGCGATTCTCTCCCCCAGTTCTCTGTAGCACCTTCTCCAGACCCCTGTTCTCTCCAGCTCTTCCCCTCCCCTTTCTCTCCAGTTCTGGTACCCCTCCCCATTCTCTCCAGTTCCTTCTCCAGACTCCTGTTCTCTGCAGCCCCTTCTTCAGACTCCTGTTCTCACCGCCCATTCTTTGCAGTTCCTTCTCCTCCCATTTTCAGTAGGCCACTCCCGCACCATTTTATATGAAGTATACTAATTAGCTTTTCTTCTTTTCATGTCCATTTCTCTGCTTCTGCTTCTTCATTCTTCTTTGTCCTCTTCCTGGCTCCTCACAGCTTCTCTGCACTGACAGTGTTGTGATGTCACAACGCTGCTGGGAGCTGGGAATATGCTGAAATGCTCACCACACTTAGGGTAGTGAGTAGAGTCAGGAAGAAGTATTTGAGTTACACCCTAATATAGTGACTGCAAAACATTACACACAGAACATGAAGTGCTCTATTGTGTGTCAGTTGAGTAGAAGTTTTTACTCATTCTGTTTCTGGAATCATTTAGCCAGTGAAGTGTAGTCACATTACACTATAGAGTGACATGCTATTGCAGATTCCTCATTGAAAAGTCTAATTCAACAAAATCAGCTAAAAAGCAAAAAGGAAAGTATTTTTGGAACAAATGGCAATTTCCTAAAAAATGTACATACAATATGTAAAAATAAATCATATATAAGGATATATCAAGCATCATGTGCAGAGAAAATTTATACTTCGGTCTAAATTAAATGTAGTTTATTCTGCATAAAATAATGTTAATTTGTACATTTTTTAAAAATATATCTATGTCAAGTTTGATAAAAAAAAAATATTTAGGCTTTCTGGGCTGTAAACAGTGTTAGCTAACCATACTAAATTGTATGTAGTTTTGTAAACTACCTATCTAACCTATATTTAAATAGAATTGTAATTTACCAATTAAGCCACAAGATGGCGCTATACTATCCATAGTTGTGCACATTTATTATTTTTATTTACAGTTCATATCTCTGTTAAAGTCCAAAGTTGATGAAAGTGCTTCTAAAGCATCAGTTTTTTTAAGTTAATAAAAATAAAGGGGGTACAGTTTTTTTTTACAGAAAGCAACAGGCTCTTGTTCAGTATTAATCTTCCCATCAAAATTACAAGATTGCTATTCCTTGCCGCTGTAAAGCATCCCCATGACACAATGCTATTACTTCATTCTATAATACAGTTAGGATGGTGTCACATGGCTGACGTGTACAGTTTAATTTGTGCGATAGATACTGATTAGCATTCAGGCCAAACATTTCCTTTTTAGTTTTAGCAGACCAGAATACTTTCTGACACATCTCTGCAATATCTTCTAGATGGTGTTTTACAAACTTTTTGAGAAATGCTTTTTTTTCTCAGCCGGCTTTTTCATTTGGTTCCTACTATAAAACCACTTTTTTGGATATCTTGGTGATGGCTGACCCAAGTACCTTATTTTCCATTGAAACTACTGACATATGTTGCTATTTAATGTCACGGTAGGCCTCACTGTAGTGTCTCTGATAAGTGCCCTTCTTGTCCAGTAACAAAGTTTAGGGGTTGGCTGGATCTCTATCAGTGTTTCCCAAAGCCTGTCTTTAAGCTACCCTTACAGCCTAGGTTTTAAGGCTATACGTGCTTGAATACAGGTTCTTTAGTTAAATTTAGGGATGTGCACCGGCGACTTTTGAGGTCTCGTGTTTTGTGTTTTGGATCCGGATTTTCGTTATTTTTGAGGTTCGGATTTGTCTCGCAAAACACTTGACGAAAGGTCTCGGTTCGGATTTAAGGTATTGGATTCGGATTTTTTTTGAAAAAAACATAAAAAGTTTAAAAATCAAGTTTTTGGGCTTATTTTCACTCCTAGGCTATTATTAACCTCAATAACATTCAATAACAAGCATTTCCACTAATTTACAGTGTATTGTGAACACCTCACAATATAGTTATTAGTCCAAAACGTTGCAACAAGGTATCTTTCTGGACTGCGTAGAGGAGTGGGTCACCACAATATATATTAAAAACCCTGAACTTTTATGATTCGCACCAATAATTGTACCTGGACTGCGTAGAGGAGTGGGTCACCACAATATCTTAAAAACCCTGAACTTTTATGATTCGCACCAATAATTGTACCTGGACTGCGTAGAGGAGTGGGTCACCACAATATCTATTAAAAACCCTGAACTTTTATGATTCGCACCAATAAATGTACCTGGACTGCGTAGAGGAGTGGGTCACCACAATATATATTAAAAACCCTGAACTTTTATGAATCGCACCAATAAATGTACCTGGACTGCGTAGAGGAGTGGGTCACCACAATATATATTAAAAACCCTGAACTTTTATGATTCGCACCAATAAATGTACCTGGACTGCGTAGAGGAGTGGGTCACCACAATATCTATTAAAAACCCTGAACTTTTATGATTCGCACCAATAAATGTACCTGGACTGCGTAGAGGAGTGGGTCACCACAATATATATTAAAAACCCTGAACTTTTATGATTCGCACCAATAAATGTACCTGGACTGCGTAGAGGAGTGGGTCACCACAATATATATTAAAAACCCTGAACTTTTATGATTCGCACCAATAAATGTATCTGGACTGCGTAGAGGAGTGGGTCACCACAATATCTATTAAAAACCCTGAACTTTTATGATTCGCACCAATAAATGTACCTGGACTGCGTAGAGGAGTGGGTCACCACAATATATATTAAAAACCCTGAACTTTTATGATTCGCACCAATAAATGTACCTGGACTGCGTAGAGGAGTGGGTCACCACAATATATATTAAAAACCCTGAACTTTTATGATTCGCACCAATAAATGTACCTGGACTGCGTAGAGGAGTGGGTCACCACAATATATATTAAAAACCCTGAACTTTTATGATTCGCACCAATAAATGTATCTGGACTGCGTAGAGGAGTGGGCACTGGGCACCACAATAAAATATATAAAAAACCTTCAACAGATCTGCATTACAGTACACATACGGCTGCTCCTCCATCCTCTCCATCATATACATGTTGGAGTTTTAGCGTGTGACAACCTCTTGTTTTTGATAATGTCAGTGCATTTGGAATATTTTTCAATTTGCCCCACACCACTGAATGTACTTTATCTATGATACGCAATACGCATCTATCTATCTTGACTGCGTAGTGTGGTGGCCCCGGTACACAATTTGGTACCGAGGCCACAATATAATTTAAAAACCCTCCACGTGTCGGAATTCCACCAAACAAGTATCTAGACTGCATAGTGGGGTGGCCCCGGTACCCAATTTGATACCGGGGCCACAATACCTCCTCCAAACATGCTCCAGACAATTCGTCATTGACAGACCCCAGACAGACAGGGTCGTAGTGTTATTGTTTGACTTTGTAAACCCAAAAAACTGTCCCTGTTGCACATAGTCGTGCAATGAAGACTGACTTTTTCATTTAAAGGCACGATCTTTCAAGTGTAGTGTTTGTAAGTCTAAGTCATATTATACTTTTGGTAAAATTGGTTTATTTTGTTCCTCTTTATGGTAATTAATTAGTAATAGAATTAAAGTATGAAATAGAATTAAAGTATGAAATAGAATTAAAGTATGAAATAGAATTAAAGTATGAAATAGAATTAAAGTATGAAATAGAGTGGTATAGAGTTGTAGTGTGGTATAGATAGAGTGGTCCACACAATATAATAATAATAAAACCCTCCACGTGTCAGAATTCCACCAAACAAGTATCTGGACTGCACAGTGGAGTGGCCCCGGTAGTAAATTTGGTGCCGGGGCCACAATACCTCCTCCAACTTCCAAGTGTAGTGTTTATAAAGACAGACAGCGTCGAAGTGTTATTAGTTGACTTTCTTAACCCTAAAATTGTCCCTGTTGCAAATATTCGTGCAATGGAGAGTTACTTTTTCATTGAAAGACTCAAGCTTTCAAGTGTAGTGTTTATAAAATATAAACAACAATACAGTAGTTTTAGAGCACGTCAATCCCTCTTGTTTTAAATTATGACAGGGCATTTTACTTTTGGTTTAATTTCTTGAATTTGCTTAAATTTGGTTTTACTTTTTGAACATGGCAAACGACTGTTAATTGGTCATATTATGCAAAAAAAAGTTCCAAGATGGAGTTGTCCTTGGGCCCTCCCACCCACCCATATGTTGTTGAAATAGGACATGCACACTTTAACAAACCAATCATTTCAGCGACAGGGCCTACCAAACAACTTTGGCTGAAATGATTGGTTTGTTTGGGCCCCCACACCAATAAAACAATTCATCTCTCCCTGTACAAACTAAACAGGCTTTACTGAGGAAAGATGTCGTCCTCATTCTCAACCTCTGATTCCTCTCCCCCTACAGTGTGTACTTCCTCCTTCTCATACATTATCAATTCGTCCCCGCTGGACTCCACAACCACAGGTCCCTCTGTACTGTCTGGAGGGCAGTGCTGTACTTCATTAAGGAATTGATTATTCATTTTTATAAACATCATTTTTTCAACGTTGTGAGGAAGCAACCTCCTTCGCCACTCACTGACCAGGTTCCCAGCTGCACTAAAAACTCTTTCCGAGTACACACTGGAGGGGGGACAACGCAGTTAAAAAATAGAGCCAGTTTGTACAGGGGCTTCCAAACTGCCTTTTGGCGTTCTACCATGTCACTACCTCTAGTTAATTTAGATTGCAAGGCTTGTAAATATAAATACTTTGAAGATAAAAAAAGCAGACTGCACAGACTGTGGAGCTAGAAAGTGTAATTAAATGGACCACGTTACTTTGGTGGCTATCTATGCCCCTACCCCCCCCCCCCCGCCCTACACTTGTAGTTGAATATAAATAAAGCAGCCTGCATAGACTGTAGAACTAGAAATTCAAATATACAAAGAAATGGACAAAGGCAGTTTGGTATCTGTCTGCATCAGATCCCCTCTCCACTAGGAGTAAAACAGAAAACTATTCAGCCGTTATATAATCTAGAATATAAATAGAAATTGAGAAAGGCAATTTGGTATCTGTCTGCATCATAATCATCAACATCCTCCTCAGCGCCAGCTACATCAATATCCTCCTCCCGGTGTACAACATTCACACCTTCATTAGCCAAATCTGTAACTGGACTGTGGGTGATCCTTCCAGCATATGCAGAGGGCGTGCTGCAAATGCTGGATGGAGTCACCTCTTCCCGTACAGTGATGGGAAGGTCAGGCTTGACAACCACCAACACCCTTGGACTCGCCTTGAGGATTTGTGATAATTTCTCTTTAGAAGGCAGAGTTGTTTGCTGTTTTGTTGCTGACAGCATAACTCTCTTCAATTTTTTGTAGGGGGGGGGAGGAGGAGGAGGGCTTAGATCCTTGGGTGAAGCTGAACCACTAGTCATGAACACGGGCCAGGGCCTAAGCCGTTCCTTGCCACTCCGTGTCGTAAATGGCATATTGGCAACTTTACGTTTCTCCTCAGATGATTTTAAGTTTCTCTTTTTGCTACTTTTTCTTAACTTGGGCTTTTTGGATTTTACATGCCCGGTACTACGAGATTGGGCATCGGGCTTGGAAGACGACGTTGATGGCATTTCATCGTCTATGTCATGACTAGTGGCAGCAGCTTCAGCATTAGGAGGAAGTGGGTCTTGATCTTTCCCTACTTTATCCTCCAAATTTTTGGTCTCCATTATATGTAGCACAAGATACTGCAGAATGTGTGAACTTGGTAATATTGCAGTACCAATGGACTTATACTGCTGGATTGGTTTTGCAAATTTGGTTATAATTATTATATATTTTTTTTTTTTTAAATTTTTTATTATTTTTTACTTTTTTTTATTTTTAAAAAACTTGGGAATAGTGGGGAAATAACTATGCCCTTAGAAGCACAGAGCACAGGACACAGCACCACTGGACTGAACAGGACACGGCACAGGACCCAGCAGCACTACGGAACTCAGCAGGACAGAGCACAGGACACAGCACCACTGGACTGATACTGCAGAATGTGTGAACTTGGTAATATTGCAGTACCAATGGACTTATAATGCTGGATTGGTTTTGCAAATTTGGTTATAATTATTATATATTTTTTTTTTTTTAAATTTTTTATTATTTTTTAGTTTTTTTTTATTTTTTAAAAACTTGGGAATAATGGGGAAATAACTATGCCCTTAGAAGCACAGAGCACAGGACACAGCACCACTGGACTGAACAGGACACGGCACAGGACCCAGCAGCACTACGGAACTCAGCAGGACAGAGCACAGGACACAGCACCACTGGACTGATACTGCAGAATGTGTAAACTTTGTAATATTGCAGTACCACTGGACTTTTACTGCTGAATGTGTGAACTTGGTAATATTGCAGTACCAATGGGCTTATACTGCAGGATTGGTTGTGAAAATTTTGTGGTAATTAAAAAATATTAAAGTAGTTTTTGGTATTTTTTAAAAAAACTTTTTTTTATTTTTTTAAACACAGGGGAATATTGGGGAAATAACTATGCCCTTAGAAGCACAGAGCACAGGACACAGCACCACTGGACTGAACAGGACACAGCACAGGACCCAGCAGCACCACTGACCTCAGAAGGACAGAGCACAGCACACAGCACCACTGGACTGATACTGCAGAACACAGCACAGCACAGCACAGCACAGCACAGCACAGCACAGCACAGCACTAAACAGCACAGCACAGCACAGCACTAAACAGCACAGAACTAAACAGCACAGAACTAAACAGCACAGAACTAAACAGCACAGAGGACCACCTAACACACCCTCCCTCTACCCTGATCAATGCCCGAGTGAAGATGGCGGCGACTAGCGGGGAATTTATAGGATCCGAGTATCGCGAGATCCGACAACGGGATTATGAGTCAGAGCCTCAGTTTCACTTTTGAATTTGGCGCCAATACCCGGATCTGTCTCGGATCCGACTCGGATCCGCAACGTTCGGGTGGGCTCGGATTTCAGAAATCCGAGTGCGCTCATCCCTAGTTAAATTATGTTTATTTAACCACCTGGGCACAAACATGGATATGTTCAAAACATGTAATCTTAGGGGGACTTGAACAGATAAGGAATTGTATTTTCAATGATAAAATGTATCAATGAACTTCTTCATTGATACTTTGTAGTACTATGTCCAAAGCCCGAGAGTTAACAACTCAATACTGCACATCTAATGGGTATTAATCATGTATGTCATACTTATATTATTCCAGGATAAAATGGTATTACGGTCTATAACCTTGAGATACGGGCTGCAAGGTTCTGAAATATAGACATAATAAATAATTTTCTTTGAAATTAAAATTTGGGCTTCATTTGACTGTAGGTTATCTTGAATCAGCTGAACCTTAACACCCGTAGATATGGTAATTATGTCATAATAGAAGGTCCAGACTCAGCTTTGAAATTGGATAGTCAGATAACCTAACTAGCTTGCTATCAACAAAGTCAGATGGTGTCCTAAAAAGATTGATTATAAATGTAGACATTTGCAAGTACCTTAAGCTGGGTACACACTACACTGTTTTTGTCCAATAATAGGCTCAAACAGCCGACATACGACCGCTCGTTCAAAAGTCGGGTCAGTGTGTGCAGTGACACGATGGTCGAAAGTCTGCCCAAATGGATGATTATTGCCTCATTTGGTTGGTCGTACCATTTAATATTTTCGTTCCAATCTCGTTTCCGCTGTGTAGTGTGTATAAACTTCCGACCGATCCACAACAGTGAGTACGAAATTACAGTCATTGCTCACGACAACATGGCTGTAAAAAGTCACTAAAGGGATGTCCGCTCTTCCCTTTATCGTCCTAAACAAGGCTAGTGTGTATGCAGTCCATTGACCGAGCGATCGGACCATCGATCACATGTAAAATCGCTCGCCATAAAAAGTTGATCGAAATTTCTGTAGTGTGTACCCAGCTTTAGGCTTTGGGTCAAACCTTTAGTCTACTTTGCCTTAACTGACTACAGTCCATCTGACCTATTTTATTCCCAGTCTAGAAACAATAACTCTTTTGTTACCTCTGAGGATACCATAAGCTTCTAATATGATAGTCTTATCTTTATATTGCAAACAATGTGTTAGGAAACTTCACAGCCTGTTTTTTTCCCCCCAGTGAAATAATGGCGTTGATTAGTGGTTAAAGATAGAGATGTTCACTGACCCCCATGTTCTAGTTTTGGTTTTGGATCTGGATTAACTTCGTGTTTTGGTTTTGGCAAAACCACCCTTTCTGTATTGGTTTTGGATACCTATTTTTTCTAAAAATCCCTATTTTTTTTTTTGCTAAAATCACATAATTTTGCTTTTTTTCTCCCTACATTATTATAAACCTCAATAAAACGAATTTCAAGTCATTTGCAGTCAAATTTGACCACCTCACAGATCACAATATTATTTTAATACACTTTCAAACAAAGACTGTAGCAGTTCATGCCAGTAATAATAAGAAGGCCATTGTCATGAATGGGCATAAGACCAAAAAATCCACCTCTTATGTGGAGTTATTTTTACCAAAATCCTGACAACAGTTGTCTAGCCATTTGTAGCATTGTAAAGCCACAGTCAGTAGAGGTAGGGACCTTAACCATCTAGGAACCTCACCCATGTTGCGCCATTTCAAGTGAGTTCATGGAAAGCTTTTGTGAAAATCAGAAACTTATTCTAAAAAATAACAGCAAGCAGTCCAGCATCAGCTGCCTCCCTTCTCTTAGCTAGATCCCAGCACCTGCAATCTACACCCCCAGCACCTTCATCATCAATATCCTCACAAGTGATCAGAGTTAGTCCTGCATCCAAGTTTCTAATGCAAGATGACTCCTCCCCTATTCAGGACTCCTCAGAAGAGAATCCTTGAGTGTTAGGTCCACTGCTGCTGCTCCTGCTGCTGGGGGTGAATCTTCAACCCAGAAGCAGACCATGAAGAAGACTACTAGTAGTTTACAACAATGGACTGTTAAACAATCCTTTACAAGAGGAAGCAAGTATGAAAGCTGTCACCCAGACACAAAGCGGATCACAGACACCATGGCGACTATGCTAGTATTAGATCTGTGTCCAATAGCCACTATTAATGCAGATGTTTTTAGACACTTACTTAAGGTCTTCTGTCCCCATTACCAAATTCCATTACAACACCATTTTACTATAAAAGCAATTCTTCACCTCTACCAGAAGGTTCATAAAAATTTAATTATTGGGCTACAAAATGCCAGTCTACCCACTGTACACTTAACCACAGATATGTGGATAAGTGGAACTTGGCAAACTAAAGATTATAGGGATTGCTATTTAGCTCTGCTTATGTTACCCGAGCTATCGTGAGCCTAACAAGGGGAACGGAGAGTTTATATACAAACGTAACCTGCATCCACGTGATTTGTAATTTTTCCGGACTGGTGCGCACCGAAGAGAACATCCAGTTTGTACTTTTTCAAATCGATCATATAACACAAGTTTTATGCAGCACTGCTTCTCGATATGAGGATACTATCTGCTGGAGGTAAGAACAAAAGTTCTTTCCGGAGGTACGAGATTCCTTCTGATGTTTAGCCGTCTAGGCGGTAAGAAGTTTCATCTATAATGTACCTATTCTACTTATAACCCCAGCTATTTGTGGTTCCAATTTATTTGCAGACTTTATGATCCTATAGCCGCATATGTAACAATGAAGTCAACTCATTCCTCTTAATTAAAAGAAGCAACATCCGATTTTGCAGGATACTTACTGGAAGTGACATTCTTTTATATCTATACGGCCGCTTTGGATTCTTAGAGAGTTACTCATATCTCTAACAACAAGTGTTTTGCTCATCGGCTGTTTATACTCAAGCTGGATACTGTTTTATAAAATCCAAGTGCATATTGACTAAACGCTGTTATGTTACATGTAATCGTTTTTATTTAACTCCTTGTATGCATTCTGTATATTTTTGACAATTTTGTTTGTTATCATCGTGAAACACGCACTTATTGATCTAAAAAGGTTTTATATAGGTCTATACATGTGATTTGATTCAAGTATTGCATACAATGTCAAATTAGGCGATTTTTGCGCAACTCTTCTTTTGTTTTTGTTATATTTATATGGAGGGTTAACACTACCTCTTTCCCGAGTTGCTGCATTTGTTGCCGAGACTTTAATAATCAACATATGTTATTTTTGGGATATACTAGCGCCAGAGATAAAAATTTTCTCTCGCTTCAGGGCGGCTACTAGTGGGGGAAAGTTGGCAGTAAAAAGACGATCATAGGTTTTGGTGAGATTAACACCTAAGTATTTAATGTGATGTGGTTGCCAGTGAAATTTTAAGGTGTCTTGTAAGTGTATTTGAGTGTTTGAAGGGAGATTGAGGGCTAGGGCCTCAGTTTTATCGGAGTTGATCTTAAAGTTCGAGAGCAGACCATATTCGTTAATTTCAGCTAAAACAGATGGGACAGAGACATGAGGGTTTGTGAGGGTGAGAAGCACGTCGTCTGCGTACAGGGTTAGTTTAGACGATCTTGAACCTATGGATATACTGGAAATTGAACGTAGACTTTAGTACATGAGGTAGAGGGATTAGTATCATTATAACTGAGACGGGAGAGTGACAAGAACAATGCCACCCCTCCTGTTTCTGTATGAGCTACGGCACAGTAGAATGTCACTGGAGACTTTTAAGAACACTGACAGTCCTATTATTACAATTTCTGTTTCAGCACTGAACCCTGCCACCTCTCCTGTTTCTGAGTGAGCTATGGTACAGTAAAATGTAACTGCAGATTTAGACCAAGCCAGCCAGTCCTATTATTTCTATTGCAGCAATGACAATTAGCAATGGAGCAATGGAGCTCTCCTCATTGTGTATTACCTATATAACACAGTACAATGTGACTGCAGATTTAGAAGACCAAGCCTGCCAGACCTATTATTTGTATTTCAGCAATGACAATTAGCAATGGAGCTATGGAGCTCTCCTCATTGTGTGTTACCTATATAGCACAGTACAATGTGACTGCAGATTTAGAAGACCAAGCGTGCCAGTCCTATTATTTCTATTTCAGCCATGACAATTAGCAATGGAGCAATGGAGCTCTTCTCTTTGTGTGTTACCTATATAAGACAGTACAATGTGAATGTAGATTTAGTAGACCAAGCCTGCCAGACCTATTATTTCTATTTCAGCAATGACAATTAGCAATGGAGCAATGGAGCTCTCCTGAATATCACTGGAGTCTTTGAAGAACACTGCTAATCCTCCTCTTTTCTACCTATGACGCTGCCCAACTGCAGTAGAGACTGCCAAGAAGTGTGCTACCACTTCTGTGTCCCTCTGTGTCGCTCGGCTCAGTACTCGGATCTACTAAGTTCGGGTGTGTTCGGGGAACCGAGTCTGAGCATCTCTAGCTAAAACAAGGTAAAAGAGGCAAGAGCAAGGTTTTGCTATGTTTGTTTTGTCGTTTACCAATAAACATTGTCCAATGTGATTTTTGTGGTTCCAACGCACAAAGCAATTTAATAGCAAAAGATAGCAAGCTTTACCGAAAGCCATTATGATGCATAAAAGGTATAACAATAAAACAGGAAAGCATGAAAACCGATTACATTACATTGTTGCTAGCGCTTCCCCTGGGCCCAGGTCCATGTAGTTTGCAGTCAGGAAGGTAGAGACTTTAAAAATGGCCCAACAATGGCTTATATACAGTTTCAGTTCACAAAAAAAACACTGATGATATAACCGATAACACTCATAGAGGCCTTCATTGGCCCAGGGTTAACGATGTTCCAGTAGTCTGCTGGTAATAGGTCACTTCATTTGATCTTCTCCAAGGGTGGGGGTCAACTTCCCCAACTGTTGTCTACATGTCTTCCCGCTGAATAACCAGCTCAAACTGACTCACATACAAAGTACTTTTGAGTCTTAATCTCATATTGCCTTTAACTTGCGACCGCTAGATGCGATCGATGCTCTTTTGAAACCGGGTTAATGCTGGTGAAAATAAGCTTTAAAATGAGACCAAACTCTTTACCTTTTAGAATACCTGAACCATAAATACTTTAACTTTAATGTTATCTATTTATAATTAATCTAAAATACAGTTTACTAATAAATAAATGTGGATTGGAACCTTAATAAATGTGTACTATTTACAAGTGTAAGTGCGAATGTAAAAGCGTGTGTTACTAATATGTGAGATTGCATCATTACACGTGGCGTACTAATACCAATCGCACAGTAAAACAGTATTAATCAATTAAGTTTACTTCATCCAATTATTTGACTTTCACAGTTTTCATGGGGGAGCGTTTGGATTGGGATTTTCTACCTTTTTGCCTTTGAATTTTGATATTCTCTCTCTCTCTCTCTCTCTCTCTCTCTCTCTCTCTCTCTCTCTCTCTCTCTCTATATATATATATATATATATATATATATATATATATATTTAACAATTTGGAAACATATAAATAGCAAACAAATACTATGTATAGACTAAATATTCTGTCTTGCAAGAGTCTACACATCACACTGAACCATTTAATAGGCTTATATAGTGGTAGTATTGTGTTGGAATATCTTTTCTTGTTGTTGTAAACAGTCCATTCAGTATTCCTGGTCTACAAGTATATTTCAGATTTCTTCAGTCCACTCCCATTTCCTTGTTTGATGATGGGTCCTTACTGTATACAAATAACATAAAGATACTTGCTGCAAACATTGGTTTGAATCCTTTTGCTGTCTTCTTGTGGACCATAGTTAAGTTACTTTATATTACTGTGTCCCAGACAGTAAAGCAAGCTTTTAAGTTTCACTGCAAAGAAAATTGAAAATAATATGCCCTGTATTAAAACAATAAATATTAATATGTCAGTGACTTCCAATTGGAGACCTGGCTAGAGAGAGTTCTTTGGTGTGCTTTGAAATTGGCCACCCGTGGGTCAGTGCAGTCACATTGCATGAACATGGAGGATTATTGTATAGATTGTTCACACGCAAAATACAGGAAGTCAGGTCACTTCCAGTATGACTGGGGGTTGATAATGACGTTGTAGATGATAACTTATGGTTGAAAAACAGCACTTACAATTTTTAATTTCTATTCAGCACTAAAAATTAACTGTTGTGTAAAGTAAAAGTATTGGATAGTAATTAAACGAGTGTCTACTTGCCAAAACCTGCAACAAATGACTCAGAGTTTTAAGAATTTAAGAACACCAACCCCAACTAATGTCTTTTTAAACTCCCTCCATTAAAGTCATATGGATTCTCTTGCTTACCAAGACGATGTGTTAATACATAATTTAGGGCTCTTATGTGGAATATGTATATTGAGTCACTGAAAAAAATCAAGCAACTTCTGCACAGGAAGAAATACGGACTGAACTCTCCTTTTTTACCTGTTTAGCACTTTGAAGGCTATGACTTGCTTCACATTGGTGCAGCACCACCCCCCCCATTTACTCATAGGTGTTTTTAATTTGGATAGCTTACAGCTAGCTTCTACTGTAGCGCCTGTGAAAAATGACAACATACCTGCTACCACTGGGGGATCCACTAAAGGACTCCACGTCGGGGTGTAGCAATTGCCCCTGAAGTCTTGTACCTATTGCCCTTGTATGGATTCCTCAATGTCTTGCTGTATTCAGGTCCTCCTTTACGTAAACACTATCAGCAATTGCCTGCAAGAAAAAAGAGCACAAGACACACAAAGACAAAAAAACATAAAGACAGGAACCACTCATCAGAATGTCCATCTTAACCTGTATATAATACCCATATCAATTTCTTTGTGAAATTTTTAACTTTGTGAATTTTGGTCTTCATGTCATCCATTTAAATCAAAATTTAACATGGCTTCAACCAAATGCTGAATAAACTACTAGTGTTATATGAAACTAGACACCAAGATCGTTGGCAACATACAATTATGCAAGCAGCACCTCCAATCAGGCAGGTGTCATACCTGTATTTCAGAAGCAGCCTTTTATATGTTTAAAAATACAGCAGATACTGTATATTCCATGAATTCATATTATTAAAGTATATGGGATACGCTATTTTGTTTTCACAAGATGTTTCATAGTTGCCAAATACACTAATTACCAGGGGCAGACTCAGGTTTTAAAGTTTTGTACTTGGAAGTATTTATTCCAGGAAATGTCCCTATTGTATATTTTTTTCTGCATGTTATATGTAATTCCTAACATCTATCCTTGTTCTTTGCAATTTATAAGTTAATATTTATTATAGAGTTATATTTAAAATGCAAAAAGTATTTTATAATCAAATTCAGTTAATTTCACAAATGCAAATGAGTTTATTATTTTACACATAAGGAATATACTGGCTGTTTTTTCATGTAGGACGCAAATACATGATAGCTTTATTTTTACACCGACATTAAAAGTTGATTTAGGACATGCTCTACCCCAATTATAAATCTGTCCTCACATTTTAAATTTACCTCCCCCTTCAATGCAACATGGTTTTTCTAAGGTTCAAAGTTACTCATTTTTTTTGCTTTACGTTTCTTAATGAATCAGGCCCGACATGCTTAAAAGCAAGTGAACCTGGAAACTATTTTAAAGTGCTGCCAACCATGGCTGTTTCCAAAGCTTCTCAGGCTGGTGTCACACATGCATGTGTTAAGAAGAGTATTTCTGATTCTTAAAATATTCTATAAGTAATTTCTTCATACATAAGTCCTTCAAAAGTAAGCACTCAAACCCTGTATAAAGATTAGTAAACACTATCTGATGTTGGGGCTTCAAAAATTGAAAGTGAATGGACCAATACACATACACTTTCTAATAAGTACTTTGCGGCAATTTTGATGTTGCCTACAGCATTTAAATGTGTTAAAGCTCTGTAAAATTGAATGGAGTTCTATGGGAATGTTTATTAAGAAAATAGTATATAACAGGGAAGTTTTGAGAACATGCTTCTAATACTCTGTGAAAAGTAAGGACAAAGTGCAAGATTTTGTCTACGCATTTCATAAATGTTGTGTTAGATGTCTGTTCACACACCCTTTCTACCCATTTTTTATCTGTCAGGGAAAATTATACATTTAGCATTCATACATGTTAGATGCTTTGAAAACAGCAGATCCCATAGACTTTAAGGATATCTGCTGCTTTTTACAGATACATAAAATGCTTGAGAATGCTGCATGTATCAATTTAACGTAGCAGATAAAAAAGCTGCTGATCTGCAGGGGGTAAATTTATCAAGGTGCGACTTTGCAAATCCAGTGTTTTTCTCACGGCTGTTTCATCTCGCAGATGTGTTAAAGTGAGATTTGATGTAAAATCGCCAGAGATGTATTTCTGTCAAAATCGCTATTTATAAAATCGATAGGGATCAAAGTCCTGACAGTTTGCCACTCTAGCTATACAAGTCTCAAATGTACGAAGCTGCGATTAAGCAAACTCCCCTGATCCAGCACGCTGCTTGCTAGCAGCGTGTAAAGTAAACACATCACTGTTACACTGCCTGTCTATTCAGCCGCAGGTCCCTGGCTGTCAATTTTAAAAACAGATAAAAGTAAAAAAAAAAAAAGCGTGGTGTCCCCCCGCTCTGCCACGATTAACCCTAGTGCTGTCAGCCTACTGCTGGTTGCGTGACAATCGGGGGAAAATTTGCGTGGGATCCCCCCGATGTTCACTCAACCAGCACTAGGCAAACTAGCCTGGTGTGGTTAGCACTATAACAGGGGGACACGCAGCAGAGGTCCCCCTGCCATAATGAAAAGCCAACCCCAGGCTGTTCAGCGCTGGGCTCGATTCCAAAGGGAGTGGGGTTCACCGAAAAAACAAGCGAGCCCCCCTCTAGGAATATCCAACCCAGTGCTGAAAGCACTAGTGCTCTTCCTACCTATGTGGACTGTGGGTAGTAGGGTAATAATGGCAAAATTTATGTGAAAAAACCAAATTGACGCCATTTTGTTTTCGTGGAACTACAAGTCCCAGCCATGCCAGGGTGCCCTAAACAGTCTGGGCATGCTGATGCTTGTATAAGAAGAACACAAGATATTTATAAGCAGGGGTTTTGGAATTGCAAATTATTTTGGACTTTACAAGCAGGGACTTTGGAATTATTAATGTATGTGGTATGAATGAGGTTGTTTAATGTATTCATTGGGGTTTCATTATTTTTATTAAAAGTGTGTGGTTGTAAACAGGGTGTTGTGGTTTTGTAAATGTTTTGTTTTGTGGAACTACAGGTCTCAGCCAGCCATGAGTGTCTGGACATGTTGGCACTTGTGGTTCTCCAAGTGCCAGCATGCCCTGGCTGCCATGGGTATGCTGGTGCTTGTAGTTATACAAGCATCAGCATAGGGCATCAGTTTCTGGCTCCCTGGCATGGCTGGAACTTGTAGTTCCACAAATCAAAATGGCGTCTGTTTGTTTTTTTCACATAAATTTCGCCATTAATACCCTACTACCAACAGCCCATGGAGGTAGGAAGAGCCCTAGTGCTTTCAGCACTGGGTTGGCTATTCCTAGAGGGGGGTCCCACTCCTTTTTATCCGCGGACCCCACTCCCTAGGGAATCCAGCCCAGCGCTGAACAGCCTGGGGTTGGTTTGTCATTATGGCAGGGGGCCCCATGCCGCGTGTCCCCCTGCTATAGTTGCCTAGTGTTGGTTGAGTGAAATTGGGGGCAACTCCACGCAAATTTTTCCCAGATTTTCACGCAACCAGCAGTAGGCTGGCAGCACTAGGGTTAATAGTGGCTGGGCAGGGGGACGCCACGCTTTTTCTTTTTAAAACTTTTTTTTGTTTTTAAACTTTTGACAGCCATAGGGATCTGCGGCTGTATAGTCAGACAGTGTAACAGTGATGTGTTTACTATACAGGCTGCTAGCAAGCAGTGTGTTGTCTATGGGATTTTTAACCTAAACACAGGAGAGTTAGCTTAACATAGGAGAGTTAGCTAAACACGGGAGTGTTTGACATTGCAGCAAATCAACAGAGATGACCAGCGATTTTTAAGATCAGAGTAATAGTCCTAATTTAATACATCTGGCACCTTGGGGACTAAAATCGCGGGTTATCACCCGCGATGTGCCGTTATTTTAACTCGCTGAATAAATCGGACCTTGATACATTTACCCCCAGGGGACATGAGTACAAAACACTCTAGTGTGTCACAGACAACCTTTAAAATGACATTGAAATGCTGTCCCTTAAGTACTAGTGATAACAGACATGACACTGGGACACTTCATAGTGATTGGTAGCTGGTGAAACTGTATCTCCAATCTGCACGGACTAATGGGGAGGATCAGATGAAAACCCATATTGAGAGGCCATCTTTCTATATTAACTGAATCAGACAAGCAAAAGGACAGCAAGGGAGCACTTTATTCAGCAACCACAGGTGATAGGAGAGAGCGACCAGAGGAACGTTCCGGATAGTGATTATAATTTCTCGAGTTGTCTGGGATTCTCCCTCTGAGCATTGTCTGGCTTGCAGGAGGACTGTATTACCAAAGGGACACCACAAGGTTTGCAGAATCCAGAAAGGGCCCCACATCTACCAGAGCTCCCTTTCTCAGTAAAACTAATTTCTGAACGAAGACTGAGGTGCCTATTTATCAATAGGACCCCGTCTTGGTGATAAGTAGTTTATTTTACTGCCACATATCATGGTGATAAAAATCCTTTATTCCTCAAATTTAATCACAACAAAATGGCCTGGTTTGTCTCAAAATGACCCCCAAAATCTCCCACTCGCTATTTTTGCCCAAAGCTGTCACCACAAAGATTTAATTTCAAAGCTAACACTTAGCAGAAGTTATTTGGTTTTCCCTAACTCATATTTCACTACACTTCATGTTAAGTTAAACAGAGTTTCTAAACCAAACAATATGTATTCTGTTTTTTAGTGATGTAGCATTATAATAACCAAGCTTAACTAGCACATGCATTTGTTCAGAACACAAAGGTAGAATATTATTGGAGTTTAACATGATGAAAATATATTTAAGGTACATAAAAATATTTTTAAAAATTACATACAGTAAGATACAGTTTTGCAAACAAGTTTCTTAAAATAATAAGGAGAAAACATTAAAACAGAAAATCACAGAATTTCTTGTTTTTGATGTGCTAGGGCAAGCAGAAGTATGGAAAACATCTTCAATAGCATATTGATCCCCAGAATATGAACAATTTTCTGTCATATATAGCTAGTTTTTATACATGCTTCTCCAGCACCTAGACTTCCTCTCCTGTGAGGTCACTGGAAGAGGTATGTGCATATACTAATGATGGATTACGACAGCCTATTATAACTTCCACTGTGCACACAACTTAGTAGGCAATTTTAAAAAATTAAATATTCAATCAACCCCTCACAAATTAACACCCAAATATATATGACATATGACAACATTAGTATACTATTACTGTATCTTACAAATAACAGAAAAATGCATATATTTCAGGGACAAAACATGTAAACTATCAAAATGTTCCTACTCTCACACACATACAATGTTTGACATGAAATTATTCACATAAAAGTCCCAATTGAGTAAAATGTAAGGAGATCCTACTGGATAAAGTCTTGATTTCTGGGTGATCAATCAGATAGTCCTCTCCTTTCACCAATACAATGTATGAATATATGGCTCCAGAGTTTTCAGATTGGGATATGATAAACAGGAATTAAAGAGATAGAGAAATAATATAGTGTAGTATTTTTACAAACAACACACATAGTATTAATTCAACATGTCTCAAGGAGTGTTATTTGTATACAATACATACACCAATATTCTTATTATTAATACTGTATAGAAACTGAAAAGAGGCAAGCAGAAAATCAAGTCGAGACTATACTGGAGCTACCGTCTCTTTGTGGATGTGCTTACATTCGTACTTGTCAATTCATTTTCTTCAATATGTTCTGCTGCAAAAGTTCTGTCCTATCTCTCCCATCAGTTCACTTATAATTGATCTCCAGCTTCCCACCATTGTTCACATAAAAAGGAAGAGCAGAAAACAAAATATCTAGTGTGATACCCTTTTTATGTTAAAATACAGACTTCCTTAATTTCTTCACAGGGGCAAAGGCAGGATTCGAAGAGGGGGGTTTCCACGCCATGTAGGGGCATGGCTACAAACACACTCCGGGTCAAACACACAGACATGTAAACTGTCCCATACACAGATAAGCACAGACACACACATACACAAACACACACAGGATCAAACACACAGACATGTAAACTGTCATATACACAGATAGTCACAGACACACACATACACAAACAAACACAGGATCAAACACACAGACATGTAAACTGTCCCATACAGAGACAAGCACAGATATCTTAGCTTATTTTACTCCAGTTTAATTTTATGTATAGTTTTGCATTCTATTTTATCTCATTGTTTGCTTTCTATTTAAATTTTACTCGCATTTTTTTTATTTTATGTGCTTTTCATTTTATCTCATTTCACCTGCACTGCATTTTAAATTTTCACTGTACTCTAATTTTTGCTACTTCTCATATTGTTTTCGCATAATTTTCTCATATTGTTTTTGTCACTGCCACTGACATTGTTCTGCTCTATACCATGTCGCCCCGCTCCTTTCCTATACCTATCCTCTCCCCCAGCCCCCTTCCCCGGGCCAACTCTTACTGCCCCGCCTCTCACCCTCCCCCTCGCTCCATCAACCCTAACAATCTCATCCGCATCTCCCCTGTTCCCTCCCTCCCTTTCTCATATGCCCTCTGGAACTCCAGATCCATCCGTAACAAACTATCCTCCATCCATGACCTCTTCATTTCCAACTCTCTAACTCTTCTTGCCATCACTGAAACCTGGCTTACTTTGTCTGACACTGCTTCTCCTGCCGCCCTCCCCTATGGGGGCCTCTCCTTCACCCACTCCACCAGACCAGATGAGCGTCCAGGAGGTGGAGTGGGCCTCCTCCTGTCACCTAACTGCACTTTTCGGGTCATTCCTACTTTACCTTCCCTCTCCTTCTCTTCCTTTGAAGTTCACTCCATCCGTCTCTTCTCCCCTATCCACCTTCGTGTCTCTGTCATCTACCGTCCCCCAGGCCCCACCTCCCTTTTCCTCGACAATTTTGCTGCCTGGCTCCCCCACTACCTTTCCTCTGACCTCCCCTCCATCATACTTGGCGACTTTAATATCCCCATTGACAACTGTTCCGACCCCGCCACCATCAAACTTCTTGCGCTTTCCTCCTCTCTAGGCCTTACTCAGTGGACCGCCTCACCCACCCACTGTCTCAGTCACTCCCTCGACCTCGTCTTCTGCCATCTCTGTGATCTCTCTGACTTCTCCAACTCTCCCTTCCCACTCTCTGACCACCATCTCCTCTCCTTCACGCTGTCCTCCTCCCCTGCTCCCGCCCCACCTAAAGCCACCCTCACTAGGTGCAACCTTGATGCTATCAACCCTACCTCCTTCTCCTCCTCGCTTGAATCTCTCCTATCACCCCTTCCCTCCCTGGCCTGTCCTGACCAGGCGTCTTCTCTCTACAACCTCTCCCTCACTACTGCCCTTGATGCTGTTGCCCCGCCTCCTCTATCCTCCAATGCCGCCTGATTCCCCAACCATGGCACTCCAAACTCACCCGCTTCCTCCAAAAGTGCTCTCGCACTGCTGAACGCCTCTGGAGGAAATCTCGTTCCCTGGCTGACTTCCTCCATTTTAAATTCATCCTCTCCTCTTTCTACTCTGCCCTCTGCCTCGCTAAACAATCTTTCTTTAAGTCCCTCATTTCTTCTCAGTCCTCCAATCCCCGCCGCCTCTTTGCCACCTTCAACTCGCTACTCTCTCCCCCCCCCTCTGTCCGGCCTTCCCTCTCCGCTTCTGACTTCGCCACCTTTTTCTCTTCCAAAATTGAGGCCATCAGACTGAACATCTCCTCTTCCCCTTCTCCAGCCACCCTCATTGCTTCTCCTCCCTCCAACAACCAACTTTGGTGCTCCTTTTGCCCCACAACAGGCGAAGAAGTCCGCTCTCTTATTCGTTCCTCCCTACCCTCTACCTGTCCTCTCGACCCCATCCCCTCTCACCTCCTTCGCTCTCTCTCCCCACTGCCTGTTTTTATCTCACACACCTATTCAACTTATCACTCTCCTCTGGTGTAGTCCCCTTCTCTTTTAAACACGCTCTTATCTCTCCTATCCTCAAAAAACCCAATCTTGATCCCTCCTCTCTTGCTAACTATTGCCCTATCTCACTACTCCCCTATGCCTCCAAATTACTTGAGCGGATTGTCTGCAGCCGCCTCGCCAAACACCTCTCTGACCATTCTCTCCTCGACCCTCTCCAATCCGGCTACCGTCCCCAACACTCCACCGAAACTGCCCTGGCCAAGGTTACTAATGATCTCCTATTGGCTAAGTGGAAGGGTCACTTCTCCCTACTCATCCTCCTCGACCTCTCCGCAGCCTTTGACACCGTGGACCACCCCCTCCTGCTGCAAACTCTTCTCTCGCTCGGTCTCTCTGGTTCTGTACATGCCTGGTTCACCTCATACCTCGCCAACCGCTCCTTCTCTGTATCCACGTCTGGTTCTTCCTCCTCCCCCTACCCTCTCCCTGTAGGAGTCCCGCAAGGCTCTGTTCTTGGCCCGTTACTCTTCTCGCTCTATACCTCCTCCCTTGGTGCTCTCATCTCCTCCTTCGATCTTCAGTATCACCTTTATGCTGATGACATTCAGCTCTACATCTCTTCTCCTGATCTTTCTTCCACCCTCCTCTCTCGGGTATCTGACTGCCTCGCTGCCATCTCCTCCTGGATGTCTGTTCGCTTTCTCAAAATTAATATCTCTAAAATGGAACTTATTGTCTTTCCTCCACCCAGACTCCCATCCCACCATGACCTCTCTATTGTCGTGAATAATACCACCATCTCCTCTGTCACCCAACTCCGCTGCCTGGGTGTCACCCTCGACTCCTCTCTCTCTTTTGCTCCCCACATCCATTCCCTTGCCCAAACCTGTCGCTTCCAACTACGCAACATCGCCCGCATCCGTCCCTTTCTCTCACAGGGCGCCGCCAAAACTATCATCCACGCACTTCTCATCTCCCGCCTCGATTATTGTAACCTCCTCTTCACTGGCCTCCCCCAATCCCGTCTCTCCCCCTCCGCTCTATACTCAATGCGGCCGTTAGACTCATCTTCCTCTCACGCCGCTCCTCCTCGGCCTCCCCACTCTGCCTCTCCTTACACTGGCTTCCCTTCCCCTATAGAATCCTTTTCAAGCTCCTCACCACCACTTACAAGGCTCTCTCCCACTCTACCGCCCCCTACATCTCTAACCTCCTCTCCATTCACACTCCTGACCGCTCCCTGCGCTCAGCTAATGATCGCCGCCTCTCCTCCACTCTCATCACCTCTTCACACTCCAGAATCCAGGACTTTTCCCGGGCAGCCCCCCTTCACTGGAATGACCTCCCTCGTTCCATCCGTCTCTCTCCTACTTTGTGCTCCTTCAAACGTGCACTGAAAACTCACCTCTCCGTAAAGCCTACCAACCATCTACTTTACCACCTCACCTCCTCCACTTGCTCTTCCTTCTCTCGCCTCTTCTAGCTCCACTTGTGCCTGTTCTGTCTAACCTCCCTTAGGATGTAAGCTCACATGAGCAGGGCCGTCTTCCCTCCTGTCTCCTCACCTGTTCTTCTACTCCATGCTTATTGTATTAGCCTGTGTCGAGCTTCTGAAGTATTGGTATTTTTGTTTATTGTTCTGTACTGTTTCACCCTTTATAGTCCACTGTTTGTACTGTGTACGGCGCTACGGATACCTTGTGGCGCCTAACAAATAAATGATAATAATAATAATAATGATAATACACAAACACGCAGACATGTAAACTGCCACATACAGGGCTGCCATTAGAAACTGTGGGGCCAATACTAATTAATCTGGCGGTTCCCTACCTCCGCATACATGTGCACCCCTCCCCATACATGTGCACCCCTCCATCTTCGCCATACATGCGCCTCCTATCCCTCATCACAGGACATTCCCCCCACTCCCTTATCACAGTAAATGTTCTCCTCCCCCAAAGTAAATGTCTCCCTCTCCTCCATCACAGTTAATGTTCCCCTCTCCCCCCCAATCACAGTTAATGTCCCCCTCTCCCCACCAATCACAGTTAAGGTCCCCTTCTCCCTCTCCCCCCCTCCACAATTAAGGTCTCCATCTCCCCTCCTTCCACAGTTAAGGTCCCCCTCTCCCTCCCCCCTCCCCAGTTAAGGTCTCCCTCCCTCCACAGTTAAGGTACGCCTCCCTCCACAGATCAGGTCCCCCTCTTCCCCCCTCCCTCCCTCCACAGATAAGGTCCCCCTCTTCCCCACTCCCTCCACAGATCAGGTCCCCCTCTTCCCCCTCCCTCCCTCCACAAATCAGGTCCCCCCTTCCTCCATCCACAGATCAGGTCCCCCTCTTCCCTCCTCCCTCTCTCCACAGATCAGGTCCCCCAGGCTCTCCCCATCTCCCCCCCTCCACCATTATGGTCTCCCGGGCTCTCCCTCTCCCCCCCTTAAAAAAAAATAGTTGCTTATTAACTTACCTTCTCCTCTGCAATGCTGCAGCTCTGCCTCCTGGTCACTGATACACTGGGAGTGCACACAGGATCAAACACACAGACATGTAAGCTGTCATAACAGACAAACACAGACTCACACACACACACACACACACACACACACACACACACACATTCTTACCTTCTTCTGCTGCCTCCTGCATAACACCCATGCTGGCCGTGTGGGAGAAAGGAGCGGAGCCAAACTGCCGGCACAGAGCTGTGCTCACACAGCAGGGGACTGACTGGGAGATGATCGCAAGCTACAAGCAGTAGTGGCTGGACCCAGGAGAGGGGCCAGCCACTGTAAGCATACAGCACCCCAGGTAGGACAGGGGTTTGTGGGGACTAGGAAACCCCCCCTGGGTGCGCCCCTGCTTCATATATAAAGTAACATATTCAAATTCAACATAAAAACTTTAATGAAAATCCTATATCGATCCTATATTAATCAATCAGTGCACTCTTACCAGAACTCAGTGGTTCATTTGTCATTCAGATGTATAAGTCCTGGGACATAACGCCGTCAGAAATCTCTTAGCTGGGAGGGTGTTCTGTTTGTGATATCGTCCATAGCCCTTCCTGGGTTCCTTGTCAAGGCATATGTGAGGCTTCAGCCGGCTATTATTCAATACTTAAGCCAGCCAGTCATAAAGCATTGAAAATTACTTGATAGAAATATCATTTAAAAACACATATTAATACACATATGATCACAACTTTATCATAAAATATCCCCTATATGTTCTTAGATGCAATATAGTTGATCACTTGTCTCGCTTCTCCAATTCCACAGAATATCATCCAAACTTATAATTGACATAAGGAGTTGTTTTACCGCTCTTACAGACTTGGATACTTTCAAAATCGATCTTCTAAGATGGTCTATCAAACACTTACTTCATCTCATATTTTTAGTTGTTCAGTCTAAAATCATATAACTCCCGAGGATGGGTTCACTGACAAATGTCATGAGAACAGCCCCCCTCTCTTCCTATTGGTGTATAACGTCAAGTTGTTATGGAGACCTGTCAACAACCTATTTATATATCTTATTCTATTCTACTTCTATATCCCTGTTGACAATCATGTTTGAATGATCCCAAATGACATCTATTGTTACTTAACAAAATCAGCAACCCCTCATTTCTCCACAATATTTCAAGTAGACGTAGACAAAAGCTACCAAGTACTGTTTATAAAGCCATGTTGTTGTTGTCACCTTCAAAATAGATATTATTAAACGTTTGCTATATGTTACAAGGTACTATGCATTATTTGATCAAAGATCTTTGAGGTGTTTTCTTCTTATTCACCTTAAAAATAGTACCAAAAGCTCAAATATATATGACCAAGGCCAGTACAATACCCCGTCAAAGATCCATTATTTCTACCATATTAACATAATGTTGGTTTTCATTAGATACCACAGAAATGAAAGGGATTATCTTGAATCTTTATTCAATCCAAAAAAAGGAGCTTCAATGTATGTATTTTATGAGTTTGCCTTCCCCTTATCTCATTGCTCCAAGTAAAAAAAATCTGGATCATATGAGTACAAATTCATACTTTTTATATACCCCCTATAAACCATTCTACAGAAACGATTTAAGTTTGAAGTCAATATTTAGTTCATTGGGGACTAAAGTTTTGAGTCTATTGTCCATGTCATTACACCTCCAATTGTCTTTTAACATCTTGATTCCATAAGAATATATAATTGAGCCAATAGAGCACTCATTGGCAATGTGCCAATAATGAATGGTTCATATTACACTTTCTAATGTTGTGTTCTCCTAGTCTTACCTTCAAAACTCTGCTTGTTTTCCCTACATACTTTTTATCACATACACATTGTAACAGGTAAAAAACTTTCTTAGAATGTCATGCTTTAAAATCTTTAATTTTATATTCTTTGTAATTTTCATATGATTACTTTTAATGGCTTTACATGGTCCACAGGTCCCACAGCAATGGAACCTGACTGTTTTAATCTGATTGATATCTGGGTAACACATTCCAAACTATTTTTATCTGCCAAATTAGGGGCTTTTTGATATACAATCTTAGGGCTCTTAGGTATTTTTCCTTACAATTTAAATTTACAATTTTCCCTTCAAAATTGAATCGCTTTTCAAAACATTCCAATAGTTGGTCACTACAATTTCATGTTTCCTGTGCTGTCCATTAAATTGGGAAATGAACGCCATATTACATTTTCTTATTATTTTCTGCTTTCTTTTTTGTTCTTAAAAGTATTGTTTTTGTTTTTAAAAGTATTGTCCTTTCCATATCTTTTGCCTTCCTATATGCCTTGTCAATCAAGTTCTTAGGGTACCCCTTTTGCAAGAATTGATCCTTCACCACTGAAGTTTGTTCTTCACATACCTCATCCTCATTGCAGTTCCTTTTCACCCGCATGAACTGGCCCAATGGAATATTATCCAGCCAGCCCCTGTGGTGATGGCTATTTGCACTGATGTATGAATAGCTATCTGTTGGCTTCGCATAGGTTTCATAGTGGATTTTGCTTTTCTCTCTCTCTCTCTTTCTCTCTCTCTCTCTCTATATATATATATGCATATATTGATTGCTCTCCATGTATGACCTTTGGCTTATGTTCCTGGACTTCTGATTATTTGCTTGTGACTCTGACCTTTGCTTGTGACTCGGATACCCTTGTTTTCTACCAGCCCTGATCCTTACCTGAAATCTACTTCGCTAAATGCTCCTGCCCTTGGACCCTGGCTTGTTCCTAACTACGTTGCCTGCTGTCATCACCTCCTATTTCCGTGCTGTGTCATTACTCATAAGCTTGCACTATGTTGAGTTAAAACCTGGGGGCATCTGTGTACAAATCTAGCTCTACAGGAAAGGCGGCTGATAAAGGTGAAGACCTCTGCCGAAAGTTCTGTAAGCTTATGATAATAGCTAGTAGCCGTTACAGAGAATAAGAATTTATAGTGATTATTGCATCCAAACTGTGCAGTTTTTCAGTCCTGAAAAACATGAATATTTCCATGTACAAAAAACAAAATACATTATATCATTGGATGAAAACTTCCTGCCAGCAAAATTTTTTAATTAGTTTAGTTTCACCTGGGCCTCAAAACTTACCTAAGGGAATACCATATTTATCATGCTAACATCCCCTGCTTAATCAACTTTTCTTTAGCCACACCCATTCTTGCTTCCTGCAATTCACCGTATGAATTATTCTTTCCTAATCCTCTACCCTCCCTTACTGCCTTAATTTAACTCATTTTCTCCCAACCTTGCCTAGTTAAACACTATCTGAAACTAAGGGGTCTATTTATCATTGGTGGTTAGTAGGCAGCAGTAAGCATCATTTTGTAGTATGCATACCATAGTGATACAAAATGTACTGCGGCTGGTATTTACCATGCCAGTGCTCATTAGTGATCCCTGGCGAAATCCCCCTTCGTAAAATAATTAAAACCTCCTTCACCGGCAGCGGAGGATCTGACCTCTGTATGACTACTGTGCATGTGTTTCTAAGGTCATATGTGCACACTGCAATGGAATCTGGCGATGGACCCATAGAGAATTCTCCGGCTGCAATGGACAGCAATAGATGGCTATGAACATCACTGAAAAGGTAAGGTAACGCCATCTTCAGATAACATTGGTTTTTTAAGGCAGGCTAAATTGAAGTCTATGGGAACTGCAATGACCAGTGTTAAATTAATGTTTTCTCCAAATTTTTGACTCATCACAGCTTAATAAATAGAACCCTGTAAAATGCATATAAATCATGGCTATGATCTTGTATAAGAAATAAATAAGGAATATAAAGAAATGGAGCAATATGCAGGCTTCCAGTTCAACTTCCTGTTTTGTGACATCATAGACTATTATAGCTGTATTGCACCAATTATCATGGGTATGCCCAAGATGCTTACAAGCTTGCTCCCATGGTGGTGACTACAAGGGTCCAAAATTTGATTCTAGTTTTAGGAGGGAGTTACAAGTAGGATCTGGGTTTTCATTGGTGAATGTTGCTTATCTGCAGTGAATGAATAGTAGCCATTACTTTTAATGGGAGGGCTTTTACAACATCCAGAAGAATTATGTACGGGAAAGTTCATGTTTATACCAATATAAACCAATACAATTTACACATTAAAATGTACGTAAATGTGATACTTGAAATAAATATAGGCCAACATGGTCAGATTGGCTTACCAGGGTACTGGGGAAATCCCTGGTTGTCTCCACTGCCTGATGGCAACACCCCTACCCTTGGGTTGATTGACAGGCTGGTCCCTCCCCCTGAACCAATCATCCTATTGCTTGCGACCACAAATTGTAATGATCCATTGCTCCCTTCCTCATCTCTCCTTTGCTCACCTCCTCACAAGTGGAGCACACACCACATGCCATGCACACCATTCCACTGTGTAGGCAGCATGAGAACTAGACAGATGCCTCTGCAACACCAGATAGAAGAAGGATCGGAAGAGGGGGCGAGTTTAATGTAGCATAGGTGCGGCATTCGCTATTAATTTAATGTTTTGGATAATAATGTAATCGTAGTTAGGAGATATTAAATTATTGGTTGGGTTATTTAATGGTGATGCCTATTAATTAAAAGTGGGTTGATGGGACTATTCAATGCTGGGGTACTTTGGGAGTTAAGAATTGAATGTGGCAGTTTGGTTAGAAGGAGGGCTATTTATTGAATGTGAATACCAATTATTTAATGTCAAGCTGTTTAGGTATAGAAAATGACACAAGCAGCAACAGGTATTATAAGCTGCAAGAACAGGTAGAAGAGAGCAGGACAGTCTGCAAATTATTCTGATTCTGGTGGGGCTATACTTTAAACTCATTACATACACTATCCATGCCTTCCGTGGGCTGACCATACCCCATTAGTGGCTAGTCAAACTCCCCTGGCGGGCCTCTATCATTGATTTCCACCACTGGTCCAATACTGAAGAATCCTATATACCTAAGATTTTGAGAGCATTGGAATTGCATAACATTATTTGTTTCTGTCAAAAGTAAATTTATTACCTATTCAAATTTTCCGGGTCGCATCAGTGCCTTGAGTGGAAAGAATTTTCTATTTGCTTCATACCATTTGGTATTCTTTAAGGTAAGACTGTTTTTATTTCAGATTATTTGCTCTTACTCCTGTATTTACACAGTCACAGACTTATATAGACCTATTTGCACCATAGGTACAAATGCAATTTTGACTAAACCACCAATAGTTTTGATGAAAACTCTGGTGATATACGTTTTGACTCTTCAAACCGCTGTTTAATGCATCCTCTGGTTTGGTAGTGAAAATCTCTGAAGTTGTTTCTAAACTGCCCAAAAAACAACAGCTTAATACATTTCTGAGGGTGATTTACGAACACATGGCCTTGCAGCACAAATGGAATTTTGTGATGTTATGCACCAATATTTTGTGCAAATATGCCTATTTATAATTGAAGTACTTGGATTAGCACATCAAGATGTTAGCGGCCAAGGGGTTTGCAGAAGTTAGGATTGCAGTGTTCATTGTTGAAAGCAGGTTAGTCACATTGATGTGTCTCATATTGCACCCACATGTTAAAATGAGATTGCACATTGTTGGTGTTTTTGGAAGGCATCACCTTATTAGTAGATACATAGTGCTTCTCTCTTACCCATACTTACCTATATTTTATTCTTCCCCTCTGTAAGATTCCGGAGGGGAGCTGGGAAGTGAGGGCGGAGGGGAATGGGGTGCAATGAATGGTGTCATTTTAGCCCCACCCCTGTGATATAAGGACATGAAGGGGGGGTGATGCAATTCACAGAGATTAGTGTCATATAAGCTCCAATCATGCCCACTTCCTAGTGATGTGGGAGAATGGCCTACTCTCCAGGGAGTCAGGGAGACATATCTGGAGTTTGGGAGTCTCTCAGAAATTCTCGGAGAGTGGACAAGTATGCTCTTATCCCAAATATACTATATTCTTCCAAGGAGACTTGTAAATGTGGCAAAATGCATACTAATCACAGATCTCAATGTAATAAAACCATTCAAATTCATGTAATGTTCTGATGTCCTGTCAATCTAATTTATTTAAATCATAGATTATTTTGGGAAATAAATGGAATAGTTGAGAGAAATAAAGGACTTAAGTGACATTGTTTTTAGTTTCTTTACCATGCACATTTTCATCTAATCCTGCATATCTGATCCTCTAATGCTGCAGAGAATCATGCAGAGCATTTGTACAGGGATGCTTCCATAACCAGGAAATAGGCATGCATCTTTTTATGACAAAGGTAGAAAATAGGTGAATTTGAGCAAATTGAAATGTGCTGCATATGGACTTATTCTGCCATACCACCCATTATTGTCCCACACAGAATGATCGTGTTACGTTGGGGGTGTGACACATTCTTGGGGGTTCTCCTTGCACTTACTAAGCACTAGGCTGTCCCCAACACCTTTCCCTGTCTACTAACTTAAAAAGACACCCGACTATTCACCCTGGTGAGAGAGATATCTCCCAACATTGCCAGCAGAAAGGACTAAGGTTCTGCTGCCGGGATGGAGGTACAGGCCCTTCTAATTGGGACTGTCCCACCTGAATATTTGGGAGGTATGTTCTACAGTTAGTACATCATCCTTAATGTCTCTTATCACTTTGTTTTGCTGCATTACCACACCAATACAGGAGCTACCTGTAAAGTGTCACTAAAAATGTAAACCAATTTTATTAAAAGTGTACACAGAACACAAAATACCGAAATCTATAAATCTGCCTCACAGTAGAAGTCTGATGTAATGCAGTAAGTAATCTAGGCTCTGTCCTTTTATAAAGTAGAATTAAGTATTCAATTCTAACAAATGTTACTGTACTTTCTGAGTCATGTTTACAGCTCTAGTGCAGCAGTGAAATGAGATAGTGATCAGACTAGATAAAGCATGTTAAAATTTTGAATTAGCAAAATAAAATACCATATTTATACTTGTTATCATTAAAAAACTCAAGTGTTCAAATGTCTCAGCAATTATATTGAAATACATTGACAGTATTAATCACTTATCTAGCACACCTACCCATTCTGAACACGGCATATACTGTATGTTATCTGTACAGCTGTTTTATCTGTAAAAGTCAGCAATAAAATGTTAAACTGAGACAGAACCGGTTTGGATTGCTGTGTCAGTGAGCCATGCATTACATTGTCTTTGACTTATTGTGAAGTGACCCTTAGTGGATTCAGTGTGCTGGCACCCAGAAAAGCAATTCATCTATTATTACTACTCTGTAGCATCCCATCTATGACAGAACAACGACACGGTTCTTTTGATGGACTGTGCTCTATGTAGGTTTGAATTTGTGGTGTTACTAGTAAATGCTCAACCTCACTGCTGAACTTACAACATTAAATATATATAGTTTAAGACATAGCATCCAATTTTCAAATTCAAACTGACTCCCCTAATGCAAACCATGATTCCCAAGAAGCATTCTTGCGTGCTACAGCTGCTGCTGGTGGTGGTGATACTTCTGTACAGAGGGGTAGCAAGAAGAGTAAGCATAGTTTTAAACAACAATTGTCTGTGATTTAAGCATTTGTAAGAGGAAACAAGTATGACAGCCAGCATCCTGTTGCAAAATGGATCAGTAAAGCCTTGACAGTTGAAGAGGTATGGGGGAGAGTCTTCCTAAACATATATAAGATGTCAAAGTGTATTAACCATTCGGAAACCATTCGGAAATGTTGACTAAAATTGTTCACAGGTTATATCTTACTCCAGATAAGCTGCATAAAATCTGGCCATCAGAATCTAAATATTGTTGGAGGAATTGTGGTGAAATTGGTACGCTTATGCACATTATTATTATCATTATTATTAACTTTTATTTATAAGGCACCACAAGGCGTCCGCAGCGCCGTACAGAGACAAACAAATTACAATACAATGGGAGACAGCACAGTACAGTAAACAGTAAGCACAGCAACTCAGTAAGCTCAATGCACAGCTAGAGAGGGCGGGGAAGGGGGAGGTAGAATCCGCAAATGACGGGGCCCAAGAAGGATGGCGCGGAAGACAGGGAGACCCCCAGGGGGAAGGAGGGAGCGAGAGTGGACATGGAATGGAGCCTCGAGGAGGAGGGTTAAGTAGCTGGAGAGCAGAGTTAGAAGTGGTGGAAACAGGAGGAGAGATGGCCCTGCTCAGAGGAGCGTACAATCTAAGGGGAGGGTGGACAGACAGAGAGACGCAGGGGAGAGAGGGAGAGTAGGGGGATGGAGGCAAAAGATAAGGTAGGAAGTTAAGTGGGAGACAGAAAGGCTTTAAGAAAAAGGTGGGTTTTTAGGGCCCGTTTGAAACTGGACAGATTAGCGGAAGTTCTGATGGAGGGAGGGAGCTTGTTCCAGTGGAGGGGGGCAGCGCGGGCGAAGTCTTGGATATGCGCGTGGGAGGAGGTTATAAGGGGGGAAGAGAGGCAACGGTCAGAGGCAGAACGGAGAGGGCGGGATGGAGCATGAATAGAGAGGAGGGTGGAGATGTAGGGCGCAGTGGAGTTGGCGAGGGCCTTGTAGGTGAGTGTGAGGAGCTTAAAGAGGATTCTGAAGGGGAATGGAAGCCAGTGAAGGGCTAGGTAGAGGGGGGAGACAGAAGAGGAGCGTCGAGAAAGGAAAATAAGCCTAGCGGCAGCGTTAAGAACAGATCGAAGGGGATCGAGATGAGAGTGGGGGAGGCCAGTGAGGAGGAGGTTGCAGTAGTCCAGGCGGGAGATGATCAGAGAGTGGATAAGGCATTTGGTGGCATCTTGGGAGAGGAAGGGCCGGATGCGAGCGAAGTTACGCAGCTGGAAGCGGCAGGATTTAGCAAGAGAGAGGATGTGGGGGCCAAAGGAGAGAGATGAGTCAAGGATGACACCAAGGCAGCGAATTTGGGGGACAGGGGAGATAGAGGTGTTGTCGACAGTGATGGAGAGGTCAGAAGGGGATGAGGTATAAGAGGGAGGAAAAACTATGAGCTCAGTTTTGGCAAGGTTAAGTGTGAGGAATCGAGAGGACATCCAGGAGGAGATGGCAGAGAGGCAGGTGGACACCCTAGAGAGGAGGGAGGGAGTGAGATCAGGAGAGGAGAGGTATAGTTGAGTGTCGTCGGCATAAAGGTGGTAGCTGAAGCCGAAGGAGCTGATGAGTTCACCCAGGGAGGAGGTGTATATAGAGAGAAGAGTAAGGCTCCCAGAACAGAGCCCTGAGGGACCCCGACTGGAAGGGTGGACGGGGGGAGAGAGACCCAGAGGTGGTGACAGAGAAGGATCGGTGAGTAAGTTAAGAGGTGAACCAGGACAGGACTGGGCCGGAGAGGCCGAAAGACTGGAGGGTGTGAAGGAGGAGGGGGTGGTCAACGGTGTCAAAGGCTGCAGAGAGGTCAAGGAGGAAGAGAAGGGAGAAGTGGCCCCTGGCTTTAGCAGAGAGGAGGTCATTGGTGACTTTAGCCACGGCAGTTTCAGTGGAGTGGAGGGGGCGGAAACCAGACTGGAAAGGATCAAGGAGGGAGTATTCATAAAGGTAGGAGGTGAGACGGCTGCAGACGAGCCTCTCGAGAATTTTGGAGGCAAAAGGGAGAAGAGATATGGGGCGATAGTTTGAGAGAGAAGTGGGGTTGATATTAGGTTTCTTAAGAATGGGGGAAACGAGAGCATGTTTGAAGGAGGAGGGGAAGATGCCAGTGGAGAGGGAGAGATTAAAGAGGTGAGCGAGGTGGGAGCAGGTGGTGGGGGAAAGTGAGCGAAGAAGGTGGGAGGGGATGGGATCCAGGGGACAGGTAGTGGGGGGGAGGATGAAATGAGAGAGTGGACTTCCTCGCCGGTGGTGGGACAGAAGGAGTGAAGGGGAAGGTGGTTGGGGGGAGGACGGAAGAGTGGGAGGGGTGGAAGAGAGAGTGGTGGAGGAGATTTCAAGTTGGATGGCCTTGATTTTAGAGGAGAAGAAGGAGGCGAAATCGGAGGCAGTCAGGGAGGAGGGAGGGGGGGAGGGGAGGGGGCCAGGAGAGTTCTGAAGGTGGCGAAGAGGCAGCGGGGGTCAGAGGACTGGGAAGAGATGAGGGATTTAAAGAAAGATTGTTTAGCGAGTGAGAGGGCAGAGCAGTAGGATGAAAGGATGAATTTAAAGTGGAGCGGGATTTTCTCCAGTGACATTCGGCGGTACAGGAGCATTTTTGGAGGAAGCTGGTAAATTTGGAGTGCCAGGGTTGGGGTTTGGAGCAGCGGGGGTGGACGGAGTGGGCAGGGTCGACCGCGTCCAGAGCGGAGGTGAGGGTGTGATTGTAAAGGGAGAGGGCAGGCCTGAGAGGAAATAGGAGAAAGGAGGGTATCGAGAGAGGAGGACAGAGAGGAAGGGTCAAGAGCATCAAGGTTGCGTATGGACAGAGTAGGTTTGGGCAGGGGGGGGGAGCACATCTTTTGGTCTTGCTCGAAACTTCAACCATTGTGGACCAAAATCTTTCATTTAATCTCTCAGGTTTCCAAAAATAATATCTCTCCTTCCCCAGATATGGCATTACTTCATCTGTATCCTAAACATCTCCAGCGACACAATCATTATGTCACTGGACATATTCTCATTGCAGCAAGAGCTGCAATAGCCCAGAACTAAAAATCACCTCTAATTCCAGCATCCCTAAAATTATTAACAAGATCTAACATAGCTACAAAATGGAAACCATAGGTTTTAATCTGTCTACAGGGGCTTCCTCCCCGCTTGTTAAGTGGTTTATATGGTATGAGTACTTTACGAATCACAGCTCAATCTTTGATCCGTGAGTACTGTGGAATGGTTTTTGAGTTAAGTTGGGTACTTGGGCTAGACCCACTGGTACACTTTCTATAACCGGATAGTCTCTTGTCTTGTCTTGTCCCCCCTCCCCCCCTTTATCCGTCTGTTTTTCTTGTCTGTTCTCTTTGCCGTCTTCGGCTTATGTATACTGGGTCATAAGATGTGTTGTTGTCTGTACCAATATTTTTTCTCATTTTTATTTACTTGTTTGATTGTTTATCTAAGCAGTGTGGATTGTTCAATATAACTGATCTGCTGTATGTACTCTGCAACCACTGCTATGTTTGTAATATGCTTTTCTAAAAAATTCAATAAAAACCTTTTGAGTTAAAAAAAGAAAATAGAGTATAAATAATTGTAAATTAATGGTAATGCTATAAATACTAATGAAGGAACAAAAACAGCTCAAAATCACATGATTTTGCAGGTTTATGGATCCACTTAATATTGTGCATTGATTAAATTAAACATTATAATTAGGGAACATCACAGCTGTCTTTATTATTTGACACTTTTTTTGTTTGAAAGTTTATATTACATTGCTTGAAATTTGTCTAAAAAAGTCACAGAAGAGCAAGTGGAATTTGCAAGATGTTTCGCACTAGAAGTATAACATGGGACACAATCTCCGCCACTTAAGAATTGGTCAATAAAATCAAGTCCTTGGGCCTGATTCATTAAGGTACTTAAATTAAGAAGTTTGTTATGTAAGTCTCCTGGACAAAACCATGTTACAATACAAGGGGTGAAAATTAGTTTTCTGTTTTGCACATAAGTTTTTTCATGTAGCACACAAATACTTGATAGTTTATTTGTACACTGAAATTTAAAGTTGATATTTGTGTGCTACATGAAAAAACAGTTAGAATTTAACTTATGTGCAAAACAGAAAACTAATTTTCACTTTTTGCATTGTAACATGGTTTTGTCCAGGAGACTTAAATAAGAATCTTCTTAATTTAAGTTCCTTAATGAATCAGGCCCCTTTGGAGGTAATCGGGATTTCTTCACCCTTGAATCAAATTTAAATAAACTCATAATGCTAAACTAAATTTTAATATTGCATATGGATACAAAAGTAGATACAACCATGTGCCTAATACGCACTCAGTAAAGAACATCCTGTCTGCCCAACATCTCCCAATAGACAATGCTAGATTTTTCACTGCTGCAAAACACAGGGAAAAAGAACACTATTGTGCACTGCACAGTATTTATCTTAAAAATAAATATACTGAAACTCTATCTATCTTGTAATGAGCTTAGGTAGTGAAAGCCATCTCCTGGGGTAGATGGTACTACATTTCAAGAAACCAGACAGTTATGGGGACAAAGTTCAGGAATTAGGGTACAACTAACCTGCAGCTAACAACTGAGAAAAGCGCAAACGTAAACCATAGGACTGTCCAGCTCTAACTAAACATTCAAAATTTCCCTTTCTACTTATGGGATAACAATGATCACAGTAAGCAAGTTTTCCCAGCTTACAGGTAAGAAGTCCTTTTCTCTCTCTCAGGGTTACCATTACTGATTTTCTTCAGACAGTGAGACTCAGAAGGGTATACCACCCTTATTCCTGCATTAAAGCTGCAGTCTGTTAAAGAGCCTGTTACCTGAGTGAGTGGTCAGAAGACCAGGACTGGCATAAAGAAATCCAGCTATATCAGTGGTTCCCAAGCTATTTCAGTTTGCAGCACCCTTAGAGTCTCCATAATTTTTTCAAGGCACCCCTCCAAAATAATTATCAAGCAGTACTGTTTTATACGTTGTTGGGTCAAAATAATGTAATAAGTATTTAGGTCAGGACAGAAATACTTAGTACGTTGTTTGCAAAAATAATACACGTAAATCCAAGGGAAAATATTATTTTTATATATTTTTTTCACTTATATTTCTGTCAAAGACTAATTTACAGCTAATACTAAAAGAAATGAGATCAAATAAAATAAAACAACAACATGTATAAAAATCATCACACTGTGCCCCTTCATCAGCACACTCTGTGCCCTCCTTCATCCACACACTTTGTGCCCTTCTTCTTCCACAAACTTTGTGCCCCCTTCATTCACACTCTGTGCCCCCTTCATCCACACCCTGTGCCCTCTTCATCCACACACTCTTTGCCCTCCTTCATCCACACACACTGTGCCCTCCTTCATCCACACACTGTGCCCTCCTTCATCCACACTGTGGCCCTCCTTCATCCACACTGTGGCCCTCATTATCCACACTGTGGCCCTCCTTCATCCTCACTCTGCCCCTCTTTGTCCTTACTCTACCCCTCTTCGTCATCACTCTGCCCCTCTTCATCCTCACTCTACCACTGTTCATCCTTACTCTGCCTCTCTTCATTTTTACTCTGACCCACTTCATCCTCACTCTGCCCCTCTTCATCCTCACTCTGCCCCTCTTCATCCTCACTCTGCCCCCTCCTTCAATTTTTTGTCCCTCCATTGCTGTTTCCTATCACCATTTCCCCTCCCCTTTCTTTACTTACCATACGTGGCCTTCTTTCTTCTATTTCTTCTGTCTTCCTACCAATCTGGCGGCACCCAGGACCCAGCATCCTCTTTTCTCCTGCCGCTTCTCACTGAATATGTCGGTCGTGATGACGTCATGCCTGACATTCAGTGAGAAGCGAGGAGGGAGGAGAATGCTGGGTCCCAGGTGCCGCCAAAAAAGTAAGTTGTTGCTTTTTTCTTTTCTTCCTGGCCACGGCACCCCTGGGACAGCACCGCGGCACACACTTTGGGAACCGCTGAGCTATATTAAAAAGGAAAATATATATATAGTCACCATTGTAGCTTACCAGTGCTGCGCCATGCTTCTTCCAGTTGTATCACTGTTTCAAATCTCTCACTGCCTGGCTCAAGTCACTGAAAAAACTAATAAATTATATAGTGGGAGATTTTAAAATGGCGGCTTTACCAACTCACCACCATCACCCAAGTCCCCTATAAAATCTTTTTAACAACCAAGAGCCATAAAATTACCCCAAAATGACATTTATTCTTAAATCTCCAACAGCGTGTCTGATTTGCTAATTTACTCACTGACGTTAGCCCGACAGCAGTAAATTTGATCAGAGGTTCAAGAGGAAGCACAGGCACATATATGACTACACACCTTCCATCATCCATAGAAGAGAATGAAGTCATTATTAGGACCAGGATGCCGGGTCAATAAACAATTATTGTCCTTTTCCTGCACCATTTTGAATATCTCAATATATGTAGGCAATAGGTAAGGAAACGTGGGGGAGATATATAGTGTCCCTTATGGACCTTTCTGGTTTTGAACTCACAGCATACAGTGTAACTCTACATTTCTTTTGACTCAAATAGCTATCACTGTAGTGGTCTGACACTTGATTAGCTTTATAATAAACAATAATTCGAAATCTATATAATTAATGCTGTCTACTATGCCCTTGTCTAAACAAATGGCTTAATTAAGGATGAATAACAGTAAATAACACTTTACAAACGGGTAAAAAATCAGTAAGATCTATTAACTCCAAGTATCAACGGCAGCAAACAGCACTTTACAGCGTGTTGTGGCTGATACAGCTTTTCTTCAGAGTAGTTAATGTTGCTGTGATGGGTTTAACTTGTTAACCATTGTCAGGCTCTAATATTTGATTCAGCTGTGAGGGCTTTGGCAGAAATCGATAAGACATCACATTCTCAGTGAACTACTAGACCATATAAATTGTCAATAGGGAAATGCTCCTTACCTTCAGAGCTGTCAGATGGAAGCTTGCTGCTGATCTCTGACCAAATTACCAGGGGAAAATGATTCACTCAACCATTCTACAGAGGCATAGAAGCATAAGACATAATCTATCTCAGGATGACATAAGATACAGTACTTTGGTTTATTTTTAATTGCAAATGCAGGAACAGATGTCCCAAGTTTTATTCTCAGTAAAACTAAAACTGTATGTGATGGTAAATTCATTGAATAAAGCACTGAATATTAAAAAAAAACTATTTTGAAAGTTAAATTAAATCAAATTTGTAGCATATTCCAAAAGAGAATGCATATTTATGTTATGTAACATTTTCACTTTCGGCATAAGCAGTACTATGTTAAACATATGCAATAAACTTTTATATATTTATGTTCAATAATATGTCAGCTTTCAGTGAGTGCATTTTATATATGCCTTTGGCAAAATGTTACAGTAAGCAAATAGGCTAGAAATATATTAGAATCACATCTCATCCATGACATAGCAGGTTGCCTTTGTGGCATTTTCAAGACTTAATCAAAATGAATAGGAAATCTGTTCTTAATCTGCATTTCTTATTGAGCATAGGGGTTTACGCACCCCAAAGAAACTGATATTGGCAAAAAGATGCCAGAGGTCTCTTTTGATAAACGATTCGTTTTTAAACTCCAAATTTGTATTAATGGAGATTTCAATTCACACTATATAAAATGGGCAAATGGAAGTAGTGGTATAATCCATGTATTACCCAAATTTCTGTCAAACTTTTTAAGCAACCTAAACAATTGTGTGGCTGTGGAAGAGTGTCATTTTAACTCCTCTGGCTTGTAATAGATGGACAGAGGGCTACGTTTGTTGGAGTGGTGAGCTATGGGTACCACTCCATTTAGGAAGACAATGTTTTGGTTTCTCTGAGAGTCTTCTGGTAAACCTGGGAAGAAGCCGACTATATTGACCTGCATGCAGAACTATTAATGCTTGTAAGGTTTTACTGTATTTCTGTTTTGTTTGTTACTGGTAAATAGGTAGCTATGAATAATATTGTGGAAAAATTTCTCATAGATGTAAAAATCCAATCTTTGAGCTCCACTCTTACTTCACCATTCCACAGAATGTGTTTCTGCACTATATTTGTACATTTTCATTTCATTGAATTTTTTTTTTATTTTTTTTTATTGAGGTTTAAACTAAGGGTGTGCACCGGGCACTTTTAGTGTTTTGGGTTTTGGGTTCTGATTAGCTTGAGGTTTTGGGTTCTGATTTGTTTTGCCAAAACACCTGACGAAAGGTTTTGGTTCTGATTTAGGGTTTTGGGTTCTGATTTATTTTTAAAAAAGCATAAAAAGTGCTAAAATCTAGTTTTTTGTTTGTTTTTCACTCCTACGCTATTATTAACCTCAATAACATTCAATAACAATCATTTCCACTAATTTCCAGTGTATTTGGAACACCTCACACTTCACAATATTGTTTTTAGTCCAAATCGTTGGACCGAGGTAGCTTTCTGGACTGCGTAGTGGAGTGGCCCCGGTACCCAATTTGGTACCGGGGCCACAATAAAAAAACATAAACTGGTCTCAATTCCACTGCACAGCTATCTGGACTGCGTAGTGTAGTGGCCCCGGTACAAAATTTGGTACCGGGCCACAATAAAAAAACCTTAACTGGTCAGAATTTCACTCTACAGATGGCTGATCCTACATCCTCTGCAGCATATACAGGGTGTAGTTCTAACGCGTCAAAACCTCTTGTTTTTGACGATGACAGGTCATTTTAATTAATTTTGGATTTGGCCCCAACATTGAATGTAGTTTAATATCTGATACGCATCTATCTGGACTGCGTAGTGGAGTGGCCCCGGTACCCAATTTGGTACAAGGGCCACAATATAAAAACCTCAACTGGTCTGAATACCACTGCACAGATGGCAGACACCAGATGCACGTCTAACAACAACATAGCAGTTAAGGCCGCAGTTATTTTTTTTTGGAGCTACAAAAAAAAAACGTAGCAGTTCCTCTTTTTTGGAAATACAGAAAGAAAGAAAGAAAGTAGTAATAGAAATGGCAGTTCCTCTTTTTTTGAAATACAGAAAGAAAGAAAGAAAGTAGTAATAGAAATAGCAGTTACTCTTTTTGGGAACTACATATATAATGAAAATATAAATAGAAATGGCAGTTCCTCTTTTTTGAACTACACAAACAATGAACGTAGTAATAGAAATGGCAGTTCCTCTTTTTGGGAACTACATATAGAATGTAAATATAAATAGAAGTGGCAGTTCCTCTTTTTAGGAACTACATATACAATTAAAGTATTAAATAGAAGTGGCAGTTCCTCTTTTTGGGTACTACATATACAATTAAAGTATTAAATAGAAGTGTCAGTTCCTCTTTTTAGGAACTACATATACAATTAAAGTATTAAATAGAAGTGGCAGTTCCTCTTTTTGGGAACTACATATACAATTAAAGTATTAAATAGAAGGGGCAGTTCCTCTTTTTGGGAACTACATATACAATTAAAGTATTAAATAGAAGTGGCAGTTCCTCTTTTTGGGAACTACATATACAATTAAAGTATTAAATAGAAGTGGCAGTTCCTCTTTTTGGGAATTACATATACAATTAAAGTATTAGATAGAAGTGGCAGTTCCTCTTTTTGGGAACTACATATACAATTAAAGTATTAAATAGAAGTGGCAGTTCCTCTTTTTGGGAACTACATATACAATTAAAGTATTAAATTGAAATGGCAGTTCCTCTTTTTGGGAACTACAAATACAATTAAAGTATTAAAAACTGTGGCTGAAATGATTGGTTTCTTTGGGCCCCCACACCAAAAAAGCTATTCATCTCTCCCTGTACAAACTAAACAGGCTCTACTGAGGCAAGATGTCGTCCTCATCCTCATCCTCTGATTCCTCTACCCCTTCAGTGTGTACTTCCTCATCCTCACACATTATCAATTCGTCCCCGCTGGACTCCACAACCACAGGTCCCTCTGTAGGATCTGGAGGCCAGTGCTGTACTTGATTGAGGAATTGATAATTCATTTTTATGAACATCATTTTTTCAACGTTCTGAGGAAGCAACCTCCTTCGCTGCTCACTGACCAGGTTCCCCGCTGCACTAAAAACTCTTTCCGAGTACACACTGGAGGGGGGACAACTCAGGTAAAATAGAGCCAGTTTGTACAGGGGCTTCCAAACTGCCTTTTTTTCCTGCCAGTAATGTCTATTTGGATGGTGTCAGCAAAGTAATCCTCCACCATTTTTTAAATTGTGACAGCATCAAATGCAGCGAGAGTAGACATGTCTGCAATGGTTGGCAGTTCCTTCAGTCCGGACCAGATGTTCTCAGCATCCCCGCCAGCGGGTCTTTGAGAAAAACTGAGCTTTTTTCTCGCAGCCACAGGTGTGGAAGAAACTGATGGAGGAGCTGGGGGCATGTCACGGTCCTCTTCAGAGGACAATTTCCTGACCAGCAGGTCTTTGCAGCGCTGTAGACTTGTGTCCACCGGAAACAGAGACACAACATACTCTTTAAACCGAGGATCCAGCATGGTGGCCAGAATGTATTCCTCTGACTTTAAAAGAGTGACCACCCTCGGATCCTGGCAAAGCGTACGAAGGGCTTCATCAACAAGAGCTACATGCTTTGTTGAATCGCAATGGTTTAACAGCTCCTCCCTCACTTTCTCCAGCTGCTTCTGCAACAGCCTGATCAGGGGAATCACCTGACTCAAGCTGGCAGTGTCGGAACTGACTTCTCGTGTGGCAAGTTCAAACGGCTGGAGAACCTTGCACAACACGGAAATCAGTCTCCAGTGCGCTTGACTCAGGCGCATCCCCACTCCTTTTCCTATGTTGTAGGTGGCTGTGTAGGCTTGAATGGCCTTTTGCTGCTCCTCCATCCTCTGCAGCATATAGAGGGTGGAGTTCCAGCGCGTCACAACCTCTTGTTTGAGGTGATGGCAGGGCAGGTTCAGACTTTTTTGATGTAGCTCGAGTCTGCGGTAGGCACTGGCAGAATGCCTAAAGTGTCCAGCAATTTTGCGGGCAACCGCAAGCATCTCCTGCACACCCCTGTCACTCTTCAGGTAATGCTGCACCACCAAATTAATGGTGTGGGCAAAACATGGGACGTGCTGGAAATTGCCCATATGTAATGCCCGCACAATGTTACTGGCGTTGTCTGACACCACTAATCCCCAGGAGAGTCTAGGTGGGGTAAGCCACTGTGAGATGATTTCCCTCAGTTTCTCTAAGAGGTTCTCAGCGTTGTGCCTCTTATTAAAACCTGTGATACACAATGTTGCCTGCCTTGGCACGAGAAGCCGTTGTGGAGATGCTGCTACTGATGCAGCTGCTGCTGTTGCTGCGGAAGGCGATGCATCTACCCAGTGGGCTGTCACAGTCATATAGTCCTTCGTTTGCCCTGAACCACTTGTCCACAACCGCATTTTTAAGAGCACTGAGGACACTTGTTCGTACTTCTCTGTACATCTTTGGTATCGCCTGCCTAGTGAAGTGGAATCTTGACGGGATTTTGTACCGGGGACACAATACCTCCATCAACCGTCTAAATCCCACTCCACTGATGGTGGACACCGGACGCACGTCTAACACCAACATTGCTGTTATTGACGCAGTTATCTGCTTTGCCATAGGATGACTAGTGTCGTACTTGGTGCTCATGGCAAACGATTGTTGGACGGTCAACTGTTTGGTGAAAGACGTAGCGTTCTTGCGACTTCCCCTCTGGGAAGATGACCGACTACCAGTAGCAACAGCAGCAGCGGCAGTAGTAGGCGTACCGCTGCAGGATTCCTCAGATGAATCCCATATTGAAGAGGACTCAGTCTGGCTGGTGACATGGCCTGCAGGACTAAATCTGATGGAGATCGTGGAGGAAGTTGACAAGGAGGGTGTTGGTGGTGTGTATCCAACAGGACCAAGGGATTTAGGTGTCCCTGGACTGCTGACGGTCCTAGCCCCAGTTCCTGAACTAACCACTAAACTATGAAGGTTATTCAGGTGACGTATAAGGGAGGATGTCCCTAGGTGGCCAAGATCCTTACCCCTGCTTATTTGAGCTTTACATAAGCTACATATGGCCATACATTTGTTATCTGGATTGGGGTAAAAATAACTCCAGACAGAAGAGGTGCATTTCTTGGTCTTCTGACCAGGCATGATGATGGGCTTTTTCATTCCATGCACATCCACTTTTCCCCCCCTGGTGCCTCATTTAAAATAACCACATCAGCATCCTCCTCATCAAGTTCCTCCACAACGCCAGCTACATCAATAGCCTCCTTGACACCTTTATTCTCCAAATCTGGATCTACACTGTAGGTCATCCTTCCAGCATATGCAGAGGGTGTGCTGCAAATGGTGGATGGAGTCACCTCTTCCCGTACAGTGATGGGAAGGTCAGGCTTCGCAAACCACCAACACCCTTGGACGTGATGTCATCTGTTTAGAAGGCAGAGTTTTTTGCTGTTTTGTTGCTGACAGCATAACTCTTTTAAATTTTTTGGAGGGGGGGGAGGAGGAGGGCTTAGATCCTTGGGTGAAGCTGAACCACTAGTCCTGAACACAGGCCAGGGCCTAAGCCATTCCTTGCCACTCCGTGTCGTAAAGGGCATATTGGCAAGTTTACGTTTCTCCTCAGATGTTTTCAATTTTCTTTTTTTACTAATTGTAGTGAACTTTTGCTTTTTGGATTTTACATGCCCTCTACTAGGAGATTGGGCATCGGCCTTGGCAGACGACGTTGATGGCATTTCATCGTCTATGTCATGACTAGTGGCAGCAGCTTCAGCATTAGGAGGAAGTGAGTCTTGGTCTTTCCCTACTTTATCCCCCAAATTTTGGTACTCCATTATATGCAGCACACTTTGTATTACAGTACTATTTTTAAAATACTGCAAGAACAGTGAACAATTTTTAATAGATTGCAGTATTAATGTTAATGGACTGGAATAATTTTTTTTAGACTTTTTAGAATATTTTTTAATATTTTTTTTAAAGGATTTTTGTCGAATTATAATTTTTGGGGAAGATTTTTTAATACTTTTAAAATAAAGATGCACTTAGCAAAACAAAGCACAGGACAAAAACACCGCTGGACTCAGCAAGGACAGAGCACTGGATTGATGCACCACTGGACTCAGCAAGGACAAAGCACTGGACTGATGCACCACTGAACTCAGCAAGGACAGAGCACTGGACTGATGCACCACTGGACTCAGCAAGGACAGAGCACTGGACTGATGCACCACTGGACTCAGCAAGGACAGAGCACTGGACTGATGCACCACTGGACTGATGCACCACTGGACTCAGCAAGGACTTTTTTGATTTTTTTTTTATATTAATTTAAAAGTATTTTTGTAGAATTTTTCTTTTTTTACTTTTTATGGAAGAATTTGTAATACTTTTGAAATAGATATGCACTTAGCAGAACAAAGCACAGGACAAAACGTACCGCTGGAATCAGCAAGGACAGAGCACTGGACTGATGCACCACTGGACCCAGCAAGGACAGAGCACTGGACTGATGCACCACTGGACTCAGAAAGGACAGAGCACTGGACTGATGCACCACTGGACTCAGCAAGGACAAAGCACTGGACTGATGCACCACTGAACTCAGCAAGGACAGAGCACTGGACTGATGCACCACTGGACTCAGCAAGGACAGAGCACTGGACTGATGCACCACTGGACTCAGCAAGGACAGAGCACTGGACTGATGCACCACTGGACTCAGCAAGGACAGAGCAGTGGACTGATGCACCACTGGACTCAGCAAGGACAGAGCACTGGACTGATGCACCACTGGACTCAGCAAGGACAGAGCACTGGACTGATGCACCACTGGACTCAGCAAGGACAGAGCACTGGACTGATGCACCACTGGACTCAGCAAGGACAGAGCACTTGACTGATGCAAAACTGGACTCAGCAGGACAGAGCACTGGCAAAAGCACCACTAGACTCAGCAGGACAGAGCACAGCACAGCACAGCACAGCACGAGAAATAGCCGGACAGAGGACCACCTAACACACCCTCCCTCTTCCCTGATCAATGCCCGAGTGAAGATGGTGACGGCAAGCGGGGAATTTAAAGGTTCCGAGTATTGCGAGATCCGACAGCGGAATTATGACTCAGAGCCTCGTTTTAAGTTTCGGAATTGGCGGGAATACCCGGACAGTGCTCGGATCTGACTCGGATCCGCGCTGTTCGGGGGGGCTCGGATTCCAGGAATCCGAGTCCGCTCTTCCTTAGTTTAAACACATAAACAGGTTATACACACATTTCCAACAATATTATTTCATTTAACAAGTTATAAAGAGAGTAGGGCATCAAGGCAGCGGGCCAATGAAGATTAGATATATCAAAAAGACCAAATATTCCCAGCTATATATGATAACTATAATAACCTGGCACATAAAGCACAGAGACAGACAAGGGAAGGTGAGACAACGTAAAGGGAAAGATGGGGGGGGGGTATAGTATAATGGAAGCCTTCGTATTAAAGTATCCAGTTAGGCCACGGCTAACCACTCAAAATGTATATAAGGCATATATGAAACAGGCATAGAAACATAGGCCACTCTTCCAACCATATAGATCCAGTATATAGTTGCATTGGAAAGCTCAACACTCAAGTCGGTAGATCTATGGTCGCGAACTCTGGGGAGTCAATAAAGTTCAACCATGGGCCCCAAATAGCATAGTATGTTTCAAAAGAGTCCGTAGCTGACAACTGTAATTCTTCCATAGACCTGTAATATTCTTATCTATTTATCCAGTCATGGTTATTTGGCAGCCGATATCACAAATTTTAGCAATGATTTTTTTAAAACAAGATATAGGCCTATCTATTTTGTTAAGGAGCCAAAACACTGGGGTATCCGGTATAGCTTGACCAAGCAGCTTACACGTGATACCTATAACCTGTGACCAGAAAGGTTGTAATATAGGGCAGTCCCAGCATATGTGGCGTAAAGATCCTGGCCCTTGGGTACATCTCCAGCAGGTATTGGGCAGTCCACTAAAGATTTTGTTGGGCATCTATACCACCTGGTAAGAACCTTAAAATGAGTCTCTAATATTGAAACATTAGGTGAGCAAGCATTAATTGCTTGGAAGGTTTTAGACTAATCAGCATCTCGTAGTTCTAATCCCAAGTCTTTTTCCCACTCTAAAATAAATTTCAGGGGGGATTTAAAGAGATGTTCAACTAACAGCTTGTAAATAGACGATAAAGAATGTGTGGGGTGGCGTGTTCTACTGCAGAAGGATTCAAAAACCGTTAGATTCCTGTTAAAGTATTGTTTTGGAAACCCTGTCGAAGGGAAGTGTTAATCTGTAAGAACCTCCAAATCTCTACATCAGGTAAGTCCCATTTAGAATGTATCTCTGCGAATGAAAGAGCCCTGGTAACTCCCACCAACTGGCCGACACAGTGAATTCCTGCTTGTAGCCATATGTTAAATGCTAATGGAGTGGTCCCTGGGGGGAACATTGGATTGTTGAACCATTTCACTGAATTTATAGAATACAAATAAACCTTAAACAGCGACGGCCAATTTCTTCTGCTGTGCGGTGTGGTTGGGGTAGGACAGGGAATTTAATGCCAATTTCCGCAGGTAAAAAGTGAGAAATTTTTGTGGGCAAATGCGGAATGAGGCATATATTTTGCTAGAATAGCATAAGGCCCTCACTTTGGTCAAGTTATGTCATGGGGATGATGGTGTCTATTTAGAGATAGATAGGTATTAGATTGCTTTGATTCATGAATTTTGTAACAATACTGCAAACTACAAAAAAAAGTGGCCAAATGCACCATATCAGTTCCTGTGTGACGGCTGATGCTGTGCACCCATCCAGGAGACAGCGATTCCACTATCCCAGATGACTACAACTTCCTTCTAGAACTCTTTATGTTATCATAATATTTTGGCTAGAGAAGTGTGAATGTATATTAGATAATATTTTATTTTGAGGGAATTTAAAGAATATATGTTTATACATATACATATATATATATATATATATATATATATATATATATATATATATATATATATATACATTGTATGTATATAAATATATTCAATGACTCCAAGCTATTATATTTTTAAAGAATTTGTTGTTCAGAAATTATATAAAAATATAGTTTTTAGCAATTCCATCTATTGCACTATGGGTAACCAAATTGGTTTATTAAAACTAGGGAAAAGCAAAAATAATGCAAACTTTTTATTTAAAGTGGTTCTTTTACCAGTGAAATATTTGCCAAGCTCAACTTTGGGAAGTCCCATCTAAGCCATATCCTTTTTTAGCAGCAGGATCTTTAGAAAAAATGGGGACCAGTCGCAAATAAGAAAAAGTACACCGGCAAAATTCATTTTATAATTTAACTAATTCTTTAAATTAAGCAAAGCTTGCTTAGAAATTAGCTTCTTAGGAGGATTGCACTGAACGGTGGCAAAACTTTTCTATCAAAAGCATTGTATGAGAAAAAGTTTGTTCCATATAAAATTTGGATCATTTGGTATTTGGAATTGGTATTTCGCGTGTTGCTCCAACAAAATTTGGCCTTAATTGTTTGTCATGGAATAAGCCCTATCATTTTTGTTCTGCTTAAAATGACCATTGCAATCTTGACCACACGGAGCCAAATGAATTAACAATGTCATCCCAGATGTGCTTATAATATAAATTTCATGAAAGTAGGGGAATTTACAAATATGGTGCAGAAAGACAAAACAAAGAGGAATGTGAAAATTGCACCTCTGCAAAACAGCCTGTTCAACAGCAAAATTCGATTTGTGTAAAATTTTGCAGCATTTTGCTCATCTCATCTTGATACCTGATCTCCACCAGCTCAGATCATGTGGAAAATGAATTTCCTTTTCCAGAATGAAAATGACCATGCACCATTCCACAGAGCAAACCTTTCCTCTGCAAACTACACAATCATGCTTTATAAATCTATGTGCTGTATTGGACATCTAGTCAAACTTGCACAATTTAAGGTGTACTAAGAGCTAAGAGGTATATGTCCTATACCTTAGACATTTTTTGCATCATTATTAACAATTATTTAGCACCAGCATACTCCATAGTGGAGACTGGGTATTAACATACAAAAAATTGCAAGCTTACAATCTATAGAAGAAGATAAGTTTGATACATGAGATTGCAATGGGAACAATTGTTAGAGGGACTGTATGAATGAGTCAGACAGTTATGTTAATTTAGAGTAAGATAGTTGTTTGAGTCTAGACGAAGACTAAATGCAAGCTTTGAGTAATCTGTGTAGAGATGTTGTAATTGGATAGAATAATCAAGGGACATTAAGAAGGTTTGGAGACTTGGGTAAAGTCTTATTGTGCAAAGGACAATCTACATAGCAGATGCAGCTCGAGAAAAGGCCTGTGACTGGAAATGGGAGCAGGTAATGAGTGTGGATCAGAGACACAGATCTTGGGCAGGGGTGAGTAGTTGAGTTAGGATATATTTTGAAACAAGGGAAGAGATGTATGTTGGTGCAGTTTTGCTAATCACTTTGTATGGTAGCAGAGGTATTTTATATTGGATTTGGTAAAGTACAGGCAACCAATGTAGGGACTTACAGAGTGGAACAGCAGTAGAAAAATGTTTTGTGAAAAAAAGAATAGCTACTGCATTCAAAATAGATTATAAGGGTTAAAGTCTGGTTAGGGAAGAAGAGTAAGAAGAACATTTTAATTGTCAAAGAGATATTATGAGTGCATATATATATATATATATATATATATATATATATATATATATATATTATGGAATATGTTTAAAATGTAACATTATTTGGATACAAATTATATGTGGAGAACAAAGGACAGTTCCAAGTGAAAGATGAACATGATAGATGACAGATAGAATCCTACGAGCTTGAGTGGTAGGATTTATTATTGTATTAGCAACAGAAATAGAGATGTAAAGTTGGTAACAAAAACCTCACTGAAGAGAGTCCAGTGTTTGAGGCAAGTGTAGACAAGCCTCTCAAAATTTTTTGAGTGTTATGGAAGTTGAGAGAGGGAATTGCAATCTGAGAGAGGGTTTGGGTCAGAATTATATTTTTTTTGAGAACTTGAATAATGATGGAAAGATACCAGTGGAGAGAAATATTAGCGATGTTAATAAAGGTTTTTGTGAATACAGGAGACAGCAATCAACTGATTTGTGAGGGTGAAAGAATCAAGTGGACCACTAGTAAAGTGGGATGAGAAGAATAGAACAGATACTTCCTTTTCATTTATTGGATCAAATGAAGAGAAGGCACCAGAGTGTGTCGGAAAGGAACTTAGCAGGTTTTTCTAGGGGAATATTTCATATCAGATCTTGTAAATCTTGTACTTGAGGTATCAAGCAAGATCTTGGGCACTGACGGTCGTTAGAGGGATTTGTTTGGGAGTGTTTAGAATAGATTTAAATAATTTGGGGTGAGAAACCTGAGCGAAGATGCAAGATAAAATGTATTCTTATTTTGGAGTGTCCAAATAAATTTCATAATAGTGATAGGTAGGTATTTGAGGAAGTCATGACTTTCACTAATGCTATTCTACTTAGCAGGAGAGCTTTTGAAGCATAACTTTTCTTTAGTGCGCCACAGCTGAGATTGTGGTTGACGCGGCAAGGAAAGGGAATTTTGAGCCACGTGATCAAGGGCTTTTGCTAGGGTTGAATAAGATATGGTGTTGGCAGATCAGGACTGGAAAATATAGAAATTGGAAAGAGAATCTGTTGCAGAAAGGTGGAAAGCTATTGTAAATTAATAGAACGGTTTCTCTAGGTGTGAGGAGGCTGGAATTTGATTGAAATAGAGTGAAAACAAAAGGTAAAAATGGTAGAGAAGAACTTACAGGTGATAGACTGAAAATCAGAAACCACAGATGACAAGATCAAGACAGTAGAAAAAGTGGTGGGATGTCAATGAAGGCAGTAGGAGAAGTGATGGGATGTAATACCATCGTATACCACCGCACTTCACATATATATATTGTGACACAGGCAGACTTCAGGTGATGCACAAGAACACCTTCTTGCTCTTTTACTTTGCTTTTATTATCAGGATGGCAAACAATTCCACACTCTTTCTTGTGAACCTAACGCTAAATAGTCCAACTCCCTAGCCTATGGACACTGCCATCAGTCACAACTGAGCAATGAAACAGACAGGTTTAAATAGTTTACCTTCCTCAGCAACCCTAACGTGATGGATATTCCCATTTTGCCTTTAAAATGGAGTTTAGTTGTTCTATTTGATTGTAGACACACCCTGTCAGGCAGGCAGCAAGCAGCAGCTTGCTGTGGAAAACATGTTTTTCTTAAACCACTTCAAAATATATTGGTTAAATAAGACCCTTTACTATCATTTTGTCACACATATGTCCTCCACCTATATCTATGTAAATTAGGTAAACTACTGTACAAATGTGTAACTCTGCTTGCAGCCTTTCTCTCCTTTAAGAAACCTGTGGAAAACACCTCCCTTTGTTTCAATATATATATATAAACTGATCGTCTGTCATTCACTTTAGAAAGAGGACAAAACGCCGTCGAAGTGCAGCAGCTGTGATTAGGGATATGCACCGGCCACTTTTCGCGTTTTGGGTTTTGGGTTCTGATTACCTTCAGGTTTTGGGTTCTAATGGGTTTTACCAAAACACCCCCCTCAAGGTTTTGGGTTTTGGGTTCTGATTTTTTTTTAAAAAAAGCATAAAAACTGCTAAAATCTAGATTTTTGGTTTTTTTTCCACTCCTACGCTATTATTAACCTCAATACCATTCATTTCCACTCATTTCCAGTCTATTCTGAACACCTCACACCTCACAATATTGTTTTTAGGCCAAAAGGTTGCATCGAGGTAGCTGGATGACTAAGCTAAGCGACACAAGTGGGCGGCACAAACACGTGGCCCATCTAGGAGTGGCACTGCAGTGGCAGACAGGATGGCAGTTTGAAAAGCTAGGCCCTAAAGAGCACATAATGCCAAAAAAAGAGGTGCAAGATGGAATTGTCCTTGGGCCCTCCCACCCACCCTTATGTTGGTGAAATAGGACATGCGCACTTTAACAAACCAATCATTTACGGCAGGATCAGTTAACTTATATAGCAGTACCACTGGACTTATACGGCAGGATCAGTGGACTTAAACAGCAGTACCACTGGACTTATATGGCAGGATCAGTGAACTTATATAGCAGTACCACTGGACTTAAACGGCAGGATCAGTGGACTTATACAGCAGTACCACTGGACTTATACAGCAGGATCAGTGGACTTATACAGCAGTACCACTGGACTTATACGGCAGGATCAGTGGACTTATACAGCAGTACCACTGGACTTATACGGCAGTACCACTGGACTTATACGGCAGTCCCACTGGACTTATACGGCAGGATCAGTGGACTTATACAGCAGTACCACTGGACTTATACTGCAGGATCAGTGAACTTATATAGCAGTACCACTGGACTTAAACGGCAGGATCAGTGGACTTATACAGCAGTACCACTGGACTTATACAGCAGGATCAGTGGACTTATACAGCAGTACCACTGGACTTATACGGCAGGATCAGTGGACTTATACAGCAGTACCACTGGACTTATACGGCAGTACCACTGGACTTATACGGCAGTCCCACTGGACTTATACGGCAGGATCAGTGGACTTATACAGCAGTACCACTGGACTTATACTGCAGGATCAGTGAACGTAGTTATTATATTGCAGTACCAATGGATCTATACTGCAGGATCAGTGAACTTCTATAGCAGTACCACTATACTGGACACAGGACAGCACCACTGGAATAATGGCAGCACCACCACTGGACTAAGCAGGACAGAGCACAGGACAGCACCACTGGACTGAGTAGGACAAAGCACAGGACACCACCACTGGACTGAGCAGGACAGAGTACAGGACAGCACCACTGGACTGAGCAGGACAGAGCACAGGACACCACCACTGGACTAACCAGGACAGAACCACCGGAATGACCAGGACAGAGGACACCTAACCTAACACACCCTCCCTCTTCCCTGATCAATGCCCGAGTGAAGATGGCGGCAGCAAGCGGGGAATATAAAGAATCCGAATCTCGCGAGATCCGACTGCGGGATTATGACGAAACACCTCGTTTTGAGTTTGGAGTCCGCCGGGAATACCCGAACAGTGCTCGGATCGGGCTCGGGTCCGCACTGTTTGGGGCTGTTCGTATTTCGCAAATTCGAGCCCGCTCATCCTTAGCTGTGATTACAATATATTCTCTTAATGTGTTTGTGTTTAGTATTGTACCTTATTGTTGTAACGTGGAGAGATTATAAATGGATTGTTCTAGTATGGATTGGAGTTTTATTTTTTAAGCTTACATAATTTATAGTTCCATTGACAATGAATTATTCTACAAAAATTATATATATTTTGCTGCTAGCTAATCAGTTATTTAGCTCAATTAAACTTATTATATTTTAAAATGTAATTAACTGTTTTGCGTTACAACAATATTCAGCAATATTTTATGATGAACAGGGTTGATTTGATTGATTGAATGAATCACTATATTACTTTTCCATACATTTACATTTTATGTTTATTGCTATTTTTATATTTGTGTTTTAAACTGCAAGGATTTAAGTTTTGCTAATGTTTAAGTTATCTTTGGAATCTGTTTCTTCTCTTTGGGCACAGAATCCTTGTTATCGTATCCATTTTTAAATTTATTCAATATATCCAAATTTAAGAAATTCCTACGAATTTTAATTTCGGATGGATCAATTTGCTCATCTCTATTTGATACTTTATATATATATATATATATATATATATATATATATATCTATATTACATATATTTTTGTTAACTATTATTGCAATTTTAAACTATATTTAAACACCCTGCAAGGAACCACTTAAAAATATAAATGAAAACCTAAGCAAAATGCTATTTTACCTTTGCTTTGCACTTCTATTCTCTTATAAGTTACTCTTAACTGAGCAGAGCTTCCTATCTTTGACTTTCAATGCCCTCAAAATGAGGTCATCTATGCAACCAAAGGTGCCATAAGTGCCATAAATCAAAGAACAAGCATATCTCCCAGGTGGGATGTACTGGAACAAATTATTTGTCATGAGATATCCTGTTTTGGTGTCACTGTTAGAACATGACTTGTACGCTTTTCATGTGTCGTTCTACTCTAAATTTAGACCACCTTACAAATAACCTATAATTATCCAGATATTCCATTTGCAGGAATTGTTAAATGCATATTTGCTGCATTCACAAAATAAATGTTCACAGAGCAATCCAACCCCTTTTCAGTATAAATGTGTGCAATTGTAAGTAGATTTGTGGATCTGTCACTATGAACATTTGAGACATATACATGAGTAATTAACTGTTTCACATATGTGAAAATCTAGAAACCAATTGGTATAGCAGAGTCAAAAGATACATGAATCATATACTCATAGAACCCATTGAACATTATGTAGCAGCACACAATATCATTGGTGGTATGTCAAAGCTCATTATATATTGTTACAAGACATAAGAGAGAAACCTATAGTGCTTCCATAGTAGTTATTCCCAAGAACAGAGGCTGAGAAATTTTATCCTTGGGGGCAAGCACACAGTATTGGACCATGAGCACTGATCCATAAAAGGTGTTTTTAAATTTTTTAAGTATAAAAACCAGGGGTTTATTTATTGAAGGGTAAACCCCATTTTACTGGAGAAAACAATGCTGAATAGTAAACTTGATATATATGCTATCACAAAATATAATGTTATTTAAATAAAAACTCAAAATGATTCATATTAAGAACTAAGCAATCAATTGTGCATAAATTATGAAATATGATTTTAATATCTGTCACGAACATGCTCCCAGCTGCCGTGACTTTGGCGTGTTTGCTATATGAGGTCACATGATTCCAGTCCGCAGTCTCTCTTTACCTATCACACAGGTTATAAACCTACTGAATCGCCCCCAAACAGCGCTCACACCTCACACACTTTAGGTTTGCCACCACCTATTGAATACGAGCAATATGACCCCAATATACTGTACCACACTGGCACACCGGCTTTTAGCTATCCACAGACTAGCAAGACCCAGACCAGCAAGCAAAGGGTTAACTCCTCACACTTTCAGACTGTTGCACAAATGTAAATGTAAACACACTCAGCTTGTTAATCAAATGTATCAAAAAATCACACACTGGCATTCAGCGGGTTAACTTGGCCTAGCTATATTCTTCTTAACAGGCTAATGAATTCGCTAGAGTATCAAGGACGCAACATATTAAATTATAGATTTAATATACAAAAGTACAGGGCATACAGAAAAAAAATGAATAAACCAATAATAGGTTGACATAACAAGCAAAACAGTTTAAAATAAAAGGGGTTAAAATCAGAGTTGCACTAGCGTGAATTGCCTTTTCTGGCCAAGGGAAATTGGCTTTAAAGATGGACAGCTTATCAATATGAATTGATTTTCCCCAAAAGTCTGGCAATTTGCTGTAATTGGTTTCAGCTTTTAAAGGGACTTCCTACTCCCAGGGGTTTGTGGCCTGTGACACTTTTTCAATCACCATTTGCATGTTGTTTGATTTACTACTCAATTCTACTATCAGACCTAACTTTTCTGTTGAGCATCACACAGACCCAATTTTATTATTAATACACCCCTTATGAAATTGTCCATCTTTTGATACCAAACATGATGAAATCTTGACAATGTGACATACCTTTTCCAAAGTTATGTGATTTTAGCTGTTCACGGATACCACCCGCACCTGTCATTCACAAACCTGGTGTGATTTCTGCTCCTCCGTATGGAGTCTCACCCGGGTTTCCCAAAATATGAACTATGAAGACATTTTACATTGTAGATCATATTTATATATACCTGTATAGGCCTTCAAAATGCTGTCTTGGGCTGCAAGGATGTTCAGCTGTGACTGGTCCCACAAAGTCTATTCAGGTGTCCAAAAACTAACTTGTGTCAGTATATATCTCACAGGAATAGTTCTTTGAAGCTGTCATAGGTAACAATCCTATCATCTCACACTGGAATGTGCATATATGCATACAACAGGCTTTCTGTCATCACATTTTACACTTTAGTAGCTGAATTTATCAATGGATTCATTTTATATAGCATATTTACACTGCAGTTATGATTTATCCCTTATTCCCCACAATTATGTGATGGGTTAACCCTTTTAAGCAATTCTTATAAACTGGAATGTTTTTAGATCTAATTAGAAATACAGTATCCCAAATAGTGTTGTCTCAATAGTGCAATGCTAATAGGATCAGAACTAAAATCATAAAAAGGATAGACATCAGTTAGAAATGCATACTTGCAAAAAGTGTTCTGTCTCTTATTCTAGGCTTTTTCTGGTACCAGTCAATAGGGTTAATGCACATATCCTCAAACTCATTACCAGTTGATGAAATCGTCCTACATGGTGAAACGCGTAAAGCTTGTTACTGTTCAACAACTTTTCTAATTTCTGCTGACATAGTACACACATTTCAAATACTGACTGTGATCTTATGAGTTTGTTGGAGAGATTACCAACAGAATTGTGCTGGTAACGAGTTTGAGGATCTGTGCACACCTGCCATCCGACCTAGCTCGCCCTTGCCCATGGACATATTGCCTATTTTAAGTTTATTTTTATTAATAAGTTTGCCATGTAATCAGAATGTTTTCCCTTAGATGTAGATACTAAAATGATATGATATATATTTTGTGCTGCACCTCAGTCGGTTTGCCCTCCACTGTTTAAATTCACTGTTTAGCAGTACACAGTATATTACTCCTGCATTGTATGGTGGTCTTTCTCTATATGTATATTCTTAGACCTGCTGCCCCCATTGCTCTTTCACTTAAGCAACAGTCATTTCAGTGGTGAATGAACTGTGGAAGTCAATGCAGCAGTTTAACATGTGTTTTACTGAAGTCTGTGTCATTCAGTTGTTCTCTCTCAGGTGTGTGTGTGGTGTAGCAAGAGACTAAGCAGCACACATAGGTAAATAGAAGCCTTTAATTCCATCAAATATATGAAGTACGCAGGCATATTTTGGTATACTCCACTGATATTTACTTGTACCAATGAGAGGTCAGAAAAAGATATATGTACTTTAATTGTAACTTAAGCAAATTAATTTGATCCATAGTATACCCATGAAATATTTGGATTGTTTTGCTAGTATAACGTCACTCCATTGTCTCAAAAATCTAAAGTGAGATCTTAAGCACATGATTGAACTAATTGATTACTTTTGAAATTTTGCTTTCAGTTTTGCTGCATTAAATTATACACAACTTTCTGTAGAACTTAATATGCTACAATTCCAAGCCAGTTCAGTTTCCAGTGTATTACCTTGTTATGCTCTGCTTTTAAGAATAGTACTTTTCCTTTTTATATCTTTAGTGCAGATTTTTTTCTATGACAGGAATAATGTTCAGAGACATAAGAGTGTATAGATATGACTATATAACATAATGGTAGGACTAGATATGTTATATAATCATCACATGAGTCAAAATAAAATTAGAGCAGATGATGGGAGACCTAAAAAAGTAAAAGGAAGATCTGATCCTGTGGAAAGTGGGGTTGTGACTAAAGGAAGATGTGCTCCATATGTTAAACATAATTTATTCTTTTTAAATAAATTTCTGCTAGCAGTGGTGATGCCCATGGAAAAATACCTAGGCAAACACACACACACAATAAATGTGACAACAAACCCAAATTTATAGTACTGAACTGGGTGGGAGAAGGAAGAAAGGATTAATAGCAACTAAATTTCTAATTGCATTTAAAATTCAAAATAAAGTAAAATGTGTACATTAACATAACAACATAGCAAGCAACAACTCTGGTACCCTGGATTCAGAAACACTCTTAGTTCTGTACAGTCACTTAGGTAGGTTTGCCTTCAGTTCTCTTTGTATCTCTAAAGACTGGTGTTGCTTGGCTCCTTACAATCCCTTAAAATCTGCCACTCAAAAGTAGAGTAATACAATTGTAGATGCTTGTAACAGTGGCCTCATCTACAAAACACACTGGATGTGTACAGCAAAGTACCTTGGTTTTTCACTGGTTTTTCACTGTTTTTTCACCGGTGCACCTAGATAGCCAACCCAGTGCACTTCAAGGTGTACACCTAGGGCTAGATTTACTAAGCTGCGGGTTTGAAAAAGTGGGGATGTTGCCTATAGCAACCAATCAGCTTCTAGCTGTCATTTTGTAGAAGGTGCTGAATAAATGACAGCTAGAATCTGATTGGTTGCTATAGGCAACATCCCCACTTTTTCAAACCCGCAACTTAGTAAATCTAGCCCCTAGTCTCAGCTTTTGGGAGACACCTCCACCAAAGCATGCCTAGGTTTGTGTGGAGATGGAAAAATATGAAGAGGCGCACTGTGCAAAAATTCATATCAAGGACTAACTATCTACCACTTTACAACTATCCTTTTCATTCATTCAATTATTTTATTTTTCTTCTTAAATATTGCTTGGCTTAGCCTCATTTATGGCTTATAGTATTCAAAAGAATGTAGGTACATTTGGACTGTCTTTATCACATGTGTCATTTTTGTATATATAACACATTTTTACATTGGACATGTGCTTCTCTGCCAAACGTGCAACTGGAGGTGCAAAATCATATGAAGATCCCCAATTCATGCCAGCAGATCTGTTTTTAAGTGTAAATGCCTATGAGTACTTCTGCACAGCAAGTAACATCCCTAAAAGTGCACCCTATCCACCCCATTTCTCATTTTAGTAATCTTCCTCTGCAAAATAAAACACTATATCCTACTCAGTAAATTCCACTACATTGCTCCACAAACCCATTGCACTTAGAAGTCTAGTTAGAATTTTAGTCCTGTGCAAATGGAGGCACAACCAAAGATGATTTTTTGCTGTGCTTCAGCCATTTTGAACTTTGTAAATGTTAATCATTGTTTGTAGTCCTATTGTCCTATATAATGTAAGCTTGCGAGCAGGGTTCTTGTACCTCTCTGTCTGTCTGTATGTATTACCCAGTATTGTTTTATCAATGTTTGTTCCCAATTGTAAAGCGCTACGGAATTTGCTGGCGCTACATAAATAATTGTTGATGATGATGATGATGATGATAATGTAGTCTTTCAGTTAACCAACATGTCATTACACAAATTAAGTTACAGCTAGTTACTGCTATTTGGCTATTAAATCAACTGTTAATCTTTGCGGCAGTATTTGTATATATATATATATATATATATATATATATATATATATATATATATATGTTTTTTATTGAGGTCTGTGTCCTTTAGTTGTTGAATCTGAAATGTATGTGTGGTGAGGTGAGAGAATAGGCAGTACATGTAAAAAATATAAGCCTTTTATTCCATCGCAAGAAGACTATCATGTCATGAATATTGTTTGTGTGAGGACCACTTGAGACGAGGTCTATGTCCTGCCTCAAACCTTTTGTGACCAAAATAGTCTGCCTTTTTTGTAATAAAATACTTTTATTTATCTGTAGTTGAAGAAGATATATGTAATCTATTATTTTATATTCCATTTTATAGTATATGAGCTTCAGATTCAGCGATGCTTGTATTAGATTAGTGAACAAATGTAAGTTCCCTCACTCACCTCATGGCTGAGGCTTGCAAAACCTCCGTACCTGAGAAGCAGCTTGTTTTGCATATCAAATGCTGTGAGCACTTCCTGTGGAAGGTTGGCTCAACCCCAAAGAAAGGTTTGATATCATGTTACATTAGGCAATGAAGGTTCCTGTTTCTTCCTGTTTCCACCTTGATAGGACACAGACACATACAGCTACCAGCTGAACATGAGAGAAACTGTAAGTTGATTGCAATGGAGGTTTATGTAATATGTGAGGTGAATGGAAGGCAATTTATATTAGAGAATGGCTAGTATGTGAAAATGGATTGTAGTGTATTTTGAATAGAAGGTGTATGGAAAATGTGGAAATGCAAGGCTTGTGTAAGTTTACAAAAGCTAGATTGAGTTTTGGTCAGTATATGTGAAGTTTAACTGGTAGCATTTGTCTTTGCTTTGCAGACATTAAAATATGCCTAAGAATAGGGAGTTTGTATTAATACAGCAGTGTATTTGAATGGAAGACAGTTATAATGTATAACTGCTTGCTTATTACATTTTGTAAAACATTGGGTAGATTTGTTGGAGATTGAAGATTAATATATGGCTGTGTGGCTTGAGATTTCATGAATAAGAATTGTATACAATTGAGGTGGCACTGAGGTTGAGCAGTGTGGCTGGATGTAGTGGTAAGATGGCTGACAATGTATTCGTTCCTGCAGTGCTGTGCAGTTGTGGGACTGTGTTGTACATTCAACTGGTGAGACACAGGGAAAAAGGATTGTGATGTTTGAGTGGAATATATAGAGTTTGCATCCTTTGTTTTTGGTTTGAGCTGTGAGCCTTGGAGTCCCTGTGAAGTTTGGCATGGATTGTGGAATGACTGAAAGTAGTTTGTAAAATTTTGAAACAATGGTTTACTGCCAGAGAAATTTAGTTAGTTAATATGGCATCAATGTAACCCCATGCTTACAAGATGGCTGCCATTGTAAGCTAATGTGATCATCACGATTAGACAAAATGGCTCCTGTGTGACGTAAATAATGTCTTTGCCATGATGCTAGAAGTTTCCACGTGAATGGAATGTGGGGAGTGAGTAATGGCTGAATAAATAGTAGTAGTGTATATGTGAGATAAATGGAGTTTATATGTGAGATAAATGGAGTTTATAGTGCGAGATGTTGTGAAATGAATTAAAGAGTGAAATGTATTTGAATGCTTAAAATGGAGTCTAACCTGAAGGTCTATCACTTTCTTCCCCCACAGCTTCCCTACTCCCCCCCAACACACAAACACAATACAGAACACATCACACCCTTCACGATAGACACTGATTTATACTACGCCCTACCACCATACAAACACCTTTAACAATAAGTAAAACTGACTCACACATACTAACTTGTATATTTATAAAACAGGCAAATGAATGTAATGTATTGTATGAATATCTATGCTATACCACCAATGTGAATTTGTATAATATTCTCTGTTATACTGTTTTATAATATAAATGAGTATTATAATTAGTATGTTAAGTAAGAATACAAAACATTTTAAATAAAGCTACATCTTGGCAGCACGGTGGCTTAGTGGTTAGCACTTCTGCCTTACAGCACTGGGGTCACGAGTTCAATTCCCGACCATGGCCTTATCTGTGTGGAGTTTGTATGTTCTCCTCGTGTTTGCGTGGGTTTCCTCTGGGTACTCCGGTTTCCTCCCACACTTCAAAAACATACTAGTAGGTTAGTTGGCTGCTATCAAATTGACCCTAGTCTGTCTCCCTCTGTCTGTCTGTGTGTGTGTGTGTGTGTGTGTGTGTGTATGTTAGGGAATTTAGATTGTAAGCTCCAATGGGGCAGGGACCAATGTGACTGAGTTCTCTGTACAGCGCTGTGGAATTAGAGGCGCTCTATAAATAACTGATGATGATGATGATGATCTTGTGTGCAGTTTTTCTTGAAGATATAAGCATAATATATTATATAAATATTGGGCCTCTGGATTTAGGAGGAACAAGAATTATGTTTCTCAGACTACATCAGAACAACCTTTATGAGGAGTAGGTTGATAGTAATAATCATAAATAACATTATTAAATGGTCCTTAACACATTTGCCAGACTATTAGGACCCATGCCCCCAGATAGCACCCTTCTACAGTAGTACTGCTACATCTCAAGGTGGAACAGTTTAGAAGATTTCTCTCATGTCTACTCGTGACTCATGATGACATAAAATGGATTAAAAAGTATTTTAGCCTGTGGCAGCATTATCTGTATACAGACAGTACGGCAGATGACATTGCAACAATATTAAGCAGTACATCATTATGAAGCAGTTCATCTTTTTGTCTTTCTGGTTTTCAGAACTTTTTGGATTCACAAGTTACGGAATAATGTATCCCATAACTTTTAATCGGTGGTAATCGTTAATTTAAAGCGGCAATGTCAGGACCCCACAGGTTAGGTGTTTAACACTTAACCCAACATTGCTGCTTTTTTATTGAGATTCATAGAAGTCGCATTGACATCAGTGTGGACTGCTGAAGAGCTGTCGAATCGGAATAAGTTGCGGTCAGCATGCTGCTCCCATCGGTCATCCGCACAGTCGGTTTTCAGGTAAGTCTGCTTATATTTACATCGGTTTTTATTAAATTCGTTTTTTGTTGTAGGTGTCCTCGCTGTTGGAATTCTGGCCATTGTTTAAGCGTACCCAACTCCTTTTAATAGGTAAATTGTTAATTCTCCAATTAAAACACTTGTAAACACCCTGCAACTGAATAAGAAGTTTGCTAGTATTTAATTTATATGCAGTGATGAATATTTTACTTTTGTTATCTCATTCCACTTGCAAAATAATAAAAAAGACACAAAATATCTAGGACACTAGTTGACTTCTTTCATTGGCTAGGAGCTAGTATTCTCCAATTAAAGCCATCAGTGTGGGTCCAGCAGCATTAATGTTACAGTATTTGAAATACATTACATATATAAATAAAATATATGAAAGCATTAAAAAGCTATTACTATCTATAGACATAAAATGGCTGAATAATGATGGATCCTGCCATGCAGGAAACATATTCAAAAATATTATCTTCATGGTAATGAAATGCCATCCGTTTCATTTTAAACTAAATACATTAGACATATCAGTAGAGTCTGTGCTGACACAGCAGCGAGTTTGAAATTGAAAATCTGAAATTATATATATGATTGGACACAGTGCTAAAATAATTTATAGGAAAAACCACAAATGTGCTGGGTCTGCACCTTTTGGTGAACTCATTTTATAGAATCAGATAGAGAAAAACTTTTACCATTTCTAATGTGCTGTTAGAATGGCAGATTGCCAGTGACCCAATCTATTTGGTTTGAAGAAAAAAAAAAAGAATCAAAGTAAGACAGGAATAAAGGCCAGTAAAACTTGATTCAAATTACAGCAGTTCTGCATAAACCATCAAGGATATGGGATTCGTTTTCATTACTGAGGCCTAATGTGATCTAGCTGCTTTAAGGGACTGTATTAACTATCAAAGACAAGTGGCAGATAAAAGAGAGTAAAGACAGTGCCGGTGGGGACAGTACTAAATTCAGCAAGAACGCAGTCATGTTTTCTCGTCATAGACACCATAGTTGGTGCCAAGCTGAGCTGCATAAGTTTGCATTTTATCTGATACCCTTGAACTCATCAAAAGTTTTCCTAACTGTGTTTTGTACACCAATTCATATGTTAGCCTGTGAATATCAAGATTCTGATAGTGACAAATATCATTATATATGTATTTGTTTATATAACATACTATTAGTCATTAATAAGAAAATAAAAATGTCAATTTAACTGCTACCCTTTTTTTAAGGGAATCTATCCTTATTTTTTTCTTTTTACATTTGTTTAATGTATATATTAATGGTTAAATGTTTTAAAATATTAGTGTCTGCAATGGTGCAATGGAGCAGGTCTGTGTAGAACCCTCTTAACAATCATACTGAGAGTAATAATCCTTTGTTTCTGTAGTGTATGTAAATTGCATTTACTCAATAAACAGGCTTTACTCACCTTTCTCACATAATCTTAATATTCTTAATATTTATACCTCCAATCTTGCCGGCTTGCCCCAGTCCCAGCCATTTTGTACTTCCAAAAACGATTGAAGAAAAGCAGGAACACTTCGCCTAGAATGGGCCCATATTTGTAACATCCCGACTCTGTGTACTTGATTGCAGAAAAATAAAAAAAAACTTTCACCACCGCAAACACCTAATACCTAGTAGGAGGTCCGAATCGCAATGCCCTTACGTTGGTTGCGTAAGTTAAAACTACAGTATAATGTGATTTTCCCACGCTAGTGGGGAAATCACCTATTACTGTACCTAGAGCTTACGCAAGTAATGTAGCTCATTGCGCATGCGCTATGAGCTACGTTACTTGGTTCTTTCTAGGGAGGGGGGCCCGCTCATTTTTTTCAGCGGACCCCACTCCCTAGGGAATCCAGCCCAGCACTGAACAGTCTAGGGTTGGTTAGTCATTATGGCAGGGGGACCCCTGCCGCACGTCCCCCTGCTATAGTGCCGCCAACCCTGGCTGGTTTGCCTAGTGCTGGTAAAGTGAAAATCGGGGGAACCCAACGCAAAATTTTTCCACGATTTTCACGGGACCAGCACTAGTCAGGCAGCACTAGGGTTAAGCATAAATGGCGGGGGGACCCCACGCTTTTTTTTTTTACTTTTATCTATTCTTTAACTTTTAACCAGGGCCAGTGTAACAGTGATGTGTTGACAACTCACTGTTACAACACAGGCGAGTTTGCCAAACACAGGAGAGTTTGCTAAACTCGTGAGTGTTTACATCACTCAAAATCGCCAGAGATGACCAGCGATTTTGAACATGAGTCTCAAAATCGCAGCTTGATACATTTCCATTTTTTTTTTAAAACTCGCGGGTAAACACCCGCGATTTGCCGCGATTTAAACACGCTGGCAAACTCTCACTTTGATACATTTACCCCTAGGTGTCTTGGGAAAGCTAGGTTTTTCCGAGAAGCAGTTGCCAGGGAACTGAAGGAATAGATGTCATTACAAGATGCTGATAGCTCTTGGATCCTGGCGAAACGAATTAAGTCCTACATCTACAATTACAATATAGTTAGCAGATTTGATTAGTTTTTTTTATCCGTAAAATTAGCTGCTTCTCAAAAAGTATAATTAAGGCAATCACTTGACTCAATCTAACAGTGTCTGCACTCTCTTCACAGGTGACTACTTCGCTGGACTAAGGTACATTCCCCTCAAATGCTAATCTTGTTGCAGCTGCTGCATTCTCCTACATGCTGTTGCAGAATCCCGAAAATGACCATAAATTTTGCGGGACAGAGACAGCATCTCCTGCATGTCACTGTCATTTTTTAAAAGTTCTGTAACACCAAGTTGATTGTGTGAGAAAAACAGGAAATGTGATGGAATTCCCCACTGCTGTAATGCTCTAACAATATTGGTGTCGTTAACAGAAATGACATATCCTCAGGAGAGTCCAAGCATAATTAGCCATGTTGCAATAACATCTCTTACTTTTTGTAACAGATTGTCAGCTGTATGCCTCTTACTGAAGCCGCTGATACACACAGTAGCCTACTTCTGAAAAATGTGACATACTTGGGTACATACTGCTGCTGTTCCTGCTGGTGAAGGCGAATCACTAACCCAGTGCAAACAGAAAAACAAAAAAAGCATGTGTTTTGGGGCGCTGGGTTTAGACCTAGAAGTGAAGACCAGCAGCTCCCTAATAGGTTCCAAACCTATATAGAAACAAACTGTACAAAACAAAATATAAGAGCGTATGTCAATCACTTAGTATAAGCAGAATTTATTAATACCATTGCATACATATATCGTGAATATGGCCATAGACACTAAAATTTTAAAAAACATATAACAATTGACTGTCACATGTATTGAATAGTAATAATGTATATAAAGATATATTATGCCACCAAGGAGTAATCTATATAACGACTGGTATGAATACAATGCCTATTCATAGACCAGTGAAAATATTAACCGTGCTGATGGAAATGGGATTATGGGTATAGAATACCCCTTAGTCCAACTTGTGGGTTCCAGCCTGTGGAATAAAGGGAACAAGGTCTCACAGTCCCCTAGCTTGGTATATTCAGGTATCCCCAAAGTTCCAAACATAGGGTGTAATCTTCCACTATAGCACTAATTACGCAGCGCTGTACAGAGAACTCATTCACATCAGTCCCTGCCCCATTGGAGCTTACAGTCTAAATTCCCTAATATATAAACACGCTCACACACAGACACAGACAGACAGACAAAGAGGGAGAGACTAGGGCCAATTTTGATAGCAGCCAATTAACCTTCTAGTATGTTTTTGGAATGTGGGAGGAAACCGGAGGACCCGGAGGAAACCCACGCAAACACAGGGAGAACATACAAACTCCACACAGATAAGGACATGGTCGGGAATTGAACTCATGACCCCAGTGCTGGGAGGCAGAGGTGCTAACCACTACGCCACTGTGCTGCCCAAACAATACTTATGAATCCCTTTTGCTTTCCTTCCTAGGGCTGTCTAGGTTATGGGAAATGTTGCAAAATCATTTATTCATTCTTAGGTTTCAACAACAAGATGACTGTATCAAGGGTAACTAAAAGATTTGAGATCAAAGTCACTACCTCGCTATAGCACTGGGACACCCCCACACAGTCCTTCATAATAAATGCTAGTTATCTGGAAAGTTTACATTCCCCCTAAACATTTTTAGCTCACAATGGAGTCAGTTTAAGCCTCATTTGGGACTTAAATGGTGGCTGTAATATCTTAAAACTCGGTATCAGAAGCAATCACATGCCCAAAACATAAGACACAGTAAGTCGGGTAATATAATCTTAACCTGTTTGTAGGAAAATAAAACACCTCCAATTAGCATGAAACAGGATGTTATTTTTCAAGCAAATAGTGTCATAAAGAAATTTCAACGTGAATAGATAAATATAAAAAATAGAGATGCTCAATGACCCCTGTGTTTTAGTTTTGGTTTTGGATTTGGATCTGGATTACGTTCGGATATTGGGTTTAGTTTTGCCAAAACTACCCTTGCGTGTTTTAATTTTGATTTGCTATTTTTTAAAAATTAATTTTTTTGGCCTAAATTCACATAATTTAGGTATTATTTTGTACCTACATCATTATTAACCTCACTAACACTAATTTCCATTCATTTCCATTCAATTTTGACCACCTCACAGGTCACAATATTATTTTCATACACTTTCAAACAAAGACTGCAGCAGTTCTTGCCAGTGATAAGAAAAAGGCCATTGTCATGCCTGGGCATAAGACTAAAAATCCACCTCTTTTGTTTAAAATTATTTTTACACAAATCCTGACAACAGTTGTCTAGCCATTTGCAGCGTTTTTAAAGCCACAGTCAGTAGAGGTAGGGATCTTAACCATCTGGGATCCTCATCCATGTTACACCATTTGAAGCAAGTTCATGGAAAGCTGTTGGGAAAATCAGAAACTTATGTTAAAAAAATAACAACAAGCAGTCGAGCATCATCTGCCTCCCTTCTCTTATCTACATCCCAGCACCTGCAATCTACACCCCCAACACCTTCATCATCATCAATATCCCCAGAAGTGATGGGAGTTAGTCCTGCATCCAAGTTCCTAATTCTAGATGACTCCTCCACTAACCATGATTCCTCTGAAGAATTATTGAGCGATAGTCCCGCTGCTGCTGCTGCTGCTGCTGCTGGGGGTGGATCTTCAACCCAGATGATGACAACTAGTTGTTTACAACAATTGACTGTTAAACAATCCCTTGCTAGAGGAAGTAAGTAAGAAAGTTGTCACCCAGTCGCAAAAGGTAATCACAGATGCCATGGGGACTATGCTAGTATTAGATCTGCGTCCAATGTCCACTATTAATGCAGCTGGTTTTAGACAGTAACTTGAGGTCTTCTGTCCCTATTACCAAATTCCATCACGACACCATTTTACTAGAAAAGCTATTCCTCACCTTTACCAGAAGGTTCATAAAAAAGTAATTATTGGGCTACAAAATGCATTTCTACCCACTGTACACTTAACCACAGATATTGGGACAAGCGGAACTGGGCAAACCAAAGATTATTTGACTGTGATAGTGTACTATATGTAGGTATTGCAGACATGAATTGAAATAAGTGTCTATAAATTAAAAATGAAAAGAGTATGATGCAAATATATAGCAAGTACACAGAAAATATACTTTGACATCTATTTGCATAAGTGCTCCTATTTTACAGGAAAAAGAAACACATCCATCTCTTTGGATTAGTGCAGAGATATGATTGTTTTCTACTTAGATGGCAAGAATCCCAAAATTTGCACTGTTGGAGCCAATGACTGAAGATGAACACCTGTAGCTTGATAGAAGCAATTTCATTTCTTTCATTTTAATGTGCAGGTGGTATAAAATAGCAAAAACATCATCAGAGATGATTTTTGTAAGATTACAAAAAAAATGATACATGTTAAGTTGCCAAACTGTTATATTTTGCCTTTTGACTGTAAAATAGCATCTACAAAGTTTTAACTAAAATTCACTTCAATCATAGACATACAAGATAAACCCGTGGGTAATTTATGATGGATTATCATAATGAATATACTGTATTTTTTGCACTTCTACACTGTGCCCCTACTTAATGAGTAAATGCACACAACCAAACCACTAATGTTTGGTGTTTTTCAGCAGACACTTATAAAGTGCACCAGATAAGCATAAAAAAAACACCTTAGAGGACTGTCTAGCTCACTTGGCTACTTTTCACCTCTGCAAACTTGCGCTAAACATTACATCAATGTCCATTTTCCTTCCACACTATTATGTCCACTTTCAATAAACAAATGTCCATTTTTCTCCTCAAATATGTTTTGCTGTTGCGCCATTTATGGCTTAAATGAAATATAAAATTATAAAAGTGATGAGACATGGCCAATTTTGAGGGTTTTAAGCTTTTTATTACAGACAGTGCCAATAAATCTGCTGCTCTGTCAAGGTGCAATATGGATGTGCAAAACAGGTCCTATTAAAAGCATAGGGCAGGAGCAAGAAGCTGTCAGTCCTTTTATATAGTGGAAATGTGTCACTCCATACAGCCATTAAAATGTGCATTCTCCAACTCTTTATCTTGCTATAATAAACTTGATCGGTAAAAGCAGATCTAATGTCTACACAGCTCTACTAAACTAAGTGCAACAGTTTACCAACCCTGTGTTGTGCTATGAACTCTCCAACTAATTCTTCCCCTCTGTGCAAACTTTTGATAATCCTCAAATAGTGCCATCTTGCTCTATAAACTCATGCATGGACATTTAGGCTCAATTGCACAAATCAAGTTACACCACAGGCCCAAATTTCTTTTTTTCCCTGTGCATTTTATGTTTTGTCCTTTGTAAAGGACATTCTGAGATGGGATTGCACCACATTGTCATACCTTACTGTGCCCCACCCATGTACTTTAAGATGTGCAAAGATGATAAAAGTATTTTAGAAACTCTGCCAGCCTGAGTTCCTTTGTGCCATAAAGCCTCAAAATTAGTTGCACATACCACTGAGTTTGTCTTGGTATCAAGAAGGGATTCTCTAGGAACCAAAAGGTGGCAGCAAGATTAGAGAAATGTTTCTGCAGAGAAGCACATGTGGTGGCCATGTTTAAGAAACAAGCCAGAAAAACTGGGGAAGCCCTAAATAACCCAAATAATAACCTTAATACTAACTCCTCAATACCTATTCTATCACAAGCTATGGTTGACAGCAAATCTACACTTGCAGAAAAGATTGACAATGTGCACTCCAGTTTTATGCAGATAAGGGCTGATGTGCAACAACTCAGAGACCAAACAGATGATGCTAAAAGAAGGAAATCTGAATTGGAGGATTCTAAATCAATTTACTACATGTTCAGTCAATGTTTTTATGTAAAATGTGGAGTGACAAGATGGATGCCCTAGACAATTGGCTGAGATGAAATGGGTCAGTGGAGTTTCCTGTAAAGATGGCATGGTAAGAAAGCCTGCATAATTTTAGAAATGTGGCTCATAGACACTTTTTTTTCCCCAAGACTATGCATAGATAGAGCCCACAGATTAGCTGCAACAACCTGCCGCATGACGTTCTGTAAGGGCGGGAAAAAGCTGCTTAACCTGACATACATTGATGGGCCATTGTAACATAGCAGCTGCAAGTCTCACTATACTTACACTTCAATGACGCAAAACACCTTTTGCTTCTCCAAACTATAAAATATGCTATGATATTCAAAGCTAGTGCAACCAAATGCTTGTCTGTATGATACCTCTGTCACTGCTGTGCCACACAGTGGATACAATTTTTACTACTTTCTGCACAAGCAGGCAAGTAAGATAACTGGTACAAAGTCACCTAAATGGCTATAGTGCTTTTAACAAGAACAACAGTTTGGCTACATTGAAAAAATAATATCACACATACAGGAAAACAATATGAAAAAAACAAACACAAAGAGGTGATAGTTATAGATGAATGACACTGAACAGCAACCAGGGATTCACTGGAACAGTGAGCTGAACACAAGGTGGTGATGGTTGTGGATGAGAGGTACTGAATGGCAACCAGGAAATCACTGTAACAGCTAGCTGAAGCAGCATGAGCAAAGAGAGACACGTTTGTGCACTGTCAGGGCTTGACACACACACAACAGGCACCTGACTGCAGGTTCAGGTGCCTTAAATACCCTGCTAATGATAAAAGCACCAATAGGAAAAAGCTGGAGGTTTTAAAAGAAGATTGTGTTGGCACATGAGCAGACCCAAATCCAATAAGACCGCCACCATTGGACGGATGTGGCGCTCAGCGCCGAGAGGGACCCCTCTCGGCGCTGTAAGTGTGCCGTGACCCAAATATGGGCCTGGGCCTGTCGTGTGATAGGTAGGTTGTTTCTGTACTGAACTTGCATGGTGGTAATGGCTTCCACTAGAACACATTAAATTGCAACATATTAAAAGAGCCAATAAGATTGATTTGCAAGAGCCAGAAAGTCATGTGCTGATGTAATCCTTATAATACTGTACTGAACTTGCAGTTGAACTCCCTGCAAGTTCAAGATTACTGTAACTGTAAATAGGGATGAACATTCTTGTGTATGCCCAGTGTGAGAAATCACATTTTTATGCTGCACAAATGGACTTAAGTTCTACTATAAATGAGGATCATTATGTATACAGAGCCAAAATATTCTGCAGTGCTGTAAAGGGTAACGGTAGAGACATCTATATTCACAGGCAAAACACAACAGACTGAGACAGTAGTTAATAAAGACTCAATACGATAATTTAAAATTTAGAAATATGCAAAACTTTTCCTGTGCAGTGCAAAATCAGCTGTGTACCTACTATTAGCTATGATTTGCACATAGAGAAAAGTAGAACATGATGGTGGCCTCTGTGAAGAAAGAGAAGATTGTACAGGCCGAGCTGAGGAGTTGTTTGACCTAGCTTTGCAGAGTGCAAAAAGGACATTTTTTTGCAGAACACAGTTATTAAAATGAGATAGGGTTGTGGTGGGTACATTTTTAGATGTGTTCCTTGGTCTGTGCAGGAATTGCCAGCCATTTCCACTCTGGATTTTAAATCAGCTCACAGCTGGCAGTTTTCAAGTCTACTCTTAATTTTTTTCTGATAATTGCATTTGTAGGGGCACACCAAGTAATGAAATAAAAAAACTATACACTCAGTAAATATCTGCATGTAAAAAAACAGTCCTGATGTCTCTTCATTCTCAGGAATATAGTAAGCCACAAATAACATTAAACCAAGAAGTATTTTAGAAGAAAAGTAAAAGTTTATTTTAATGAAAGGGGTGTATTAAAGAGGTAGGAGGTTGGACCATGGTCGCACTGGCGCACTAGGGAACTGGGGAAATCCCCGGTGCACGTTACGGCCTGAGGGCCCTACCCCATACTTGCCAAATTAAGCAAGATTGAATCTGGGAGGAAATGGGTTTTTGGGGATAGGGCTCGGTGAATTGCATTACTTAGCCCGACCCCTAAATGGGCACAACCATTTCTGGCCTAAAATAGCAGGGGGCGTGGCAATGATGACAAGTGAATTGCGTCATAAGTCCTGCCCCCACCACTTAACTAATGAAGGGCCAGAATCCGGGAGGTTGCCCAGCTGCATTGTGACCTGTGTAAGAAAATTGTTGCAGAGCTTCTATTTCTTATCAGCAGCATACTTTCAGCAAGAAGAAGAGCAAGGAGCAAGCTATCACGCTAACTGCCTCTCCCAGCATAGTCACCATTGACAGCAGTCAGTCCTCACTGATTAAAGTTACTAACTTAGAGGAAAGTAGTAATGTCCCTTGGCAGATTTCACACATAATAACCATCAACATGAGTCTACGGTAATCTCCCCTTTCGTTACCATCATTGGTAGACATCATGTCTCTCCTCAGACAGCAGGGCTCTCCTACCTCCTGTTTCCATCACTTTTAACTGTGCTCTCCAGCTACTCAGCTCACCTCCTCTCGGTCCCTCTGCCCTCTGTCTCCTCTCGCTTCTCTCCGCTCCCCTCAGTGACTCTCAGCCTGTCATACGTGCCCACCCTCTTGGGCCATAGTTACCTGCCTATACTCACTTTTCCCCTCCCTCCCTCTCTTTTATGCTGTGCCTGAGCCCCCAGAGTTATAGTGTTTACTGTTACTTGTACTGTGCTGTTTCACCTTGTACTGTGCCATTGTTTGTTCTTGTACGGCGCTACGGATACTTTGTGGTGCCCTATAAATAAAAATTAATAATAATAATAATAATGTTTTACCCACTTTCTTTGATGTGCCTAACTCCACTGTACCTGAATCTGCAATTTTTGCAAGGTATGGACCCAAGTACGAAGCAAGCTTCAGCAGATTTCTTAGTGGCACGAACACTTTACGGATCACCCACCTCAGAAATATTCCGGTTCTCCATGTGGGTAACAAGGTGTGGTTACATTGGTCCCTTTCAATCAATGCTGTTACTTACAGACTCTGATTGTCTCTCTCTCCAACTGCATAACTGTTTCCACATTTCTTTATTGAAACCTCTTGTTCTTAACAAGGTTTCCAATAATACACATCCTTCTCCCATTAAAACTGTCCAGGGTGATGAATAAGAGGTGGAAAGTATCTTTGGATCTCGACCCCTCCAAGGCAAAGTTCTGATCCTGGTCCACTGAAAGGGGTCAATAAGAAGGACCTTCATGCTCCTCACCTTCTGGCTAGTTTCCCGAAGAAATCAGGCTACTAATACTCTCTCTTCTGAGAGAGGGGAGGGGCATATTGTCAGGTGCCTACTCCGCACTCTCACAATGGGCTGCCTGTCTCTTCTGGATACTGACAGGGGATCCCTGATGAATACCAGGGGTGTGTTAGACTCCGCATCTCCCTAATACCAGTCAGTGTTTTTTTCAGCATCTCCATTGAGATAATTGATAAATTACTATTTTCCACAATAATATACCATATATGTGAATATAATTTCCTTGTGCAATTTATTATTATTAACATTTATTTATATAGCACCAAAAGCCTGCTGGCCACACTCTTTCTGATGGCTGGCAACATTATTTCGCAAAGATTGCATTCCCCCGGTGGGCCCTTTGTGCCCCAATCCGACAGTAGGTTGCACTGAGAGTGCACCTCTGGAGATTTCTCTGCCTCACAGCAAACTGGGGAGTATGTCTAGTTTACAAAGGTATCTCCCAAGCGTAGAGAGTTAGTATGCATGTTAAAGTGTGTTGGGCAGGCGATCCAGGAGCAGTGGTGCAAAACCAAGATGGTTTACATTGTGCCTTAAGTGCATGTCTTAAATGAGGCCCCCAGTATATGTAGACAAAGGACGAAAAAATATTTGAAGTGTGAAAAATATAGTGTTAGAGACTTTTAGGGTACGGTTGGGATGTAAAACTGTATTCAGAAAGGAATACAATAAAGCTATTTTCAAAGTTTCAAAAGAAAGGGAACCACTTATGAATATAAAATGTCTTATATCAGCTTTTTGCATATTTTTAAAGGAGTAAAACTACAGAGTGATAGTAAACCAGTCATTGTAGTAGTAAAAAGAGGAAATAATTACTGAACTAATACATATCTTAGAGGTATCCTGAGGGAGATAGGAAATGTACTTTAGATGTACACATCAAGAATTAGGAAATAATTACTATTAGGACCAAAGGAGAATGCAGAGTTTAAAATGATCCAAAACATATACTATGATACAAAAAATTAACTCTTAAGTGCCCATACTCCAGGGGTCAGCTCTAACAACTAAATCTCAAAATCCTGTTTTATGGGTGCCAATCCCTAGAAAAGTTAGCCCAATATCAACAATAAATTAATTTGTATTTAAAACACTTTGTAGCCTGCACTATTCATGTAGACCATTTTTTAATAGTTATATTAATTTTTCAGTCTAATGGTGCACCTTTCTTTGTAGTGTTTAAAATAATCCAGTCAGTGAACTTTTGAAGGACCTATTAAAGGGGATGTCAGTATAAGAACTGCAATGATATCTGCTGCTGTTCCTCCATGTCAGTGACAGTACCCATCACTGACACGAAGGAGCAGCAACCAGCAACATGACAGCATAAGGTAGGAATGTTGTGCTCAAATAAATGTAATTGATTAAACTCACCCATTTTCTCCATAGCCAGCCAATGAGAAAGGGGGTTGAATAATTAAAGCCTTGGGAAAAATAACAACGCTAGATAAGTGACATTATATCACTCAGTGATTTAAGCATGCCCAATATGTTAGCGTTGTAGACATCCGCTCTAGTTTATCTAATGGAAGTGCCTTGATTGCAAATGTTCCAGTAGGAGGTTTATTGCTAAAGTGTATTCAAGAGCACTGTGTGGTCTGCAGACTGTGTTAAGACCTTTGATTAAATTGAGTTTTATATTGCATGGGGAGAATTCAATTCCCCTCGAAGTACCGCCGTGTTAAAGATATTACCGTTATTACGGTAATATTAACCCGGCTTTCTGCTCGCAGCTCAGGGAGCTGCAAGCAAAAAAAGCCGGCGTTAACACTACCGTAATAATGGTAATGAAGTGCAGGCCGCGTTACTTTTAATAGTAACACGGATAATAGAATTCCCCCCTATGTGTCTCAAGCATGATCCTCTATGAGTATGGTATATCAGTAATTGGTATGTACTGTGTTGTGTGTTAAGATTGAATATGCATATTGTGGGAAATGTATAGAATGGAAATACATTAAAGGACATTTTTGTAAATTAAAGTAAATGAGAGCTAGATTAAGGTTTTAGGGTCCCGGGCCAATTAATATAGGTAGGCCCTCTTAAATGTCCTCCATACCTTGTTTTGTGACTTTCCTTAAATTTGCTCAGGTGAATCAAGCAAATATAATATAATTATTATTAATATTATTATTATTATTATTATTATTACTACTATCATCATTTTTATTATTATCATCATTTCACTGATATAGAGCCTGATTCATTAAGTATCTTAACTTGAGAAACTTCTTATTTCAGTCTCCTGGACAAAACCATGTTACAATGCAAGGGGTGCAAATTAGCATTTTGTTTTTGCACATAAGTTAAAAACTGATTGTTTTTACTTGATAGCTTATTTGTACGCTGAAATTTAGAGTTGATATTTGTGTGCTACATGAAAAAACAGTCAGTATTTAACTTATGTGCAAGACAGATGCTAATTTGCACCCCTTGCATTGTAACATGGTTTTGTCCAGGAGACTGAAATAAGAAGTTTCTCAAGTTAAGATCCTTAATGAATTAGGCCCATAGTGTCTACATATTCCGCAGTGCTGTGAGCTACAGGAGCTTACAAATCAAATTTCTCTATCACAAGTACACAGACACTGCCAGTTTCATAAGATAGTAAACCTACCCATGTGTTTTAGGGCTATAGGAAGAACCTAGAGCAACTAGAAGAAACCCACATGAACATACAAAACCCTCACAGATTGCATCCAATGTGCAGACCCCACTCTATGTTTTTAAACAGAGAAATCCTCAAAATTAGACCTGTTGTGTATGATTGAGATGGGGTAAAATTAAACTAAAATTTTTCTTTAAATAATAAAAATAGCTCGTCATTTGGTGTTTGCTCCAATAAAAGCAAATTCCTGAGAGAGAGAAAATTCCTAGTTTTCTGTGCTCCCCTCCCCCGCCTCTGCCCCCTTAATCCAGCTCTGAGTACAGCTGACATTGCCCAGAATGTGATAGGGCCCATAGTAACCACTCTGATTCACAATTATTTTTAGTGGATGTAAGAAAATAAAAACAAGCATCTGATTACTTGCTGCAAAATATTAGATGATATTTTTGAACAGTTACGTTGTGCACCCTTTATCATAGATTCCCTTCTTGTCTAAATTACTTCCAAGACGGCTATGTATCTTGTAGTGCAGTGATAATTGGCCTGATACACTACAGACCCTAGAATCTTCACCCTTTGCCATTAATCTCAGTAATAAATTAAAACAATACAATTAATTAAAGGAAGAGACACATATCTGTAATAAAATTTCAGTAGACATTTTAAACAACTGCTATTAGCTATAAAAAGCAAATTTGACAATAAAGGAGGAAGGAGCTTGTGGGCCCCAGGTGAAGGGTCAGAGGTCTGCATGGGGCCCTAGAGCTAGCTGCCTTTTGCCCATCATTGGTGTAGGGTATCCACTCTGTGGTATGCATCCAGAATGGCTATGATATCCCTCTGTCAGATTTCTTTATATTGGTCTTTTACCATGTGCATCCAAAAATGTTCACCAATATCTGACAGGCTGGTCATCACTCTTTTATGTAATTCACACATACTGAAACTGTGGTAATATATTTTCCCATGCAGCTGTAGCCAGATATCTAGATTCTACCTGGTATGCAATCATTCATAAAACATTTCTGTATGAAAATAGAATATTTTAAGAAACAGAAAAATGCACTGCACATAAGTTAGGTTCTGTATGGATATTCCACCCCCCCCCCACTCCCCGCCAAGTCTTTTACGGGTTTGACGTAGGTAACTCCTAATAAGCAATAGCTCTAGTCTGTCAATTATTTGCACTATAGCAAGCAGTTTGTGTTTCTTTAGAAAGTGCCTGAAAGATCAGTCGACGGTCCCCCTGCCTTCTGCATCTTGCTTCCAGCATGAACAGGCAGGTAATAATCATTCAGCATGGCCATTCATCTTCTAAGGGCTATTATCAAAATGGTCATTATACATAATGGAGATTATTACAGACAGCTCAAGAGACCTTTTAAGAAACATCACTCCAGCAATAATTGGCCTTTTAATCTTACATTGGTGGGAAAATATCAGGAAAAAAATGTTCTAAAACATTTTTCTTTTACATTTAAGTTTATGCTTTGAATTAATGAACATAAAAGAATAGCAAACGAAAAGTCATTGTTACAATCCAATTGCTTAATTGTTAAGAATTAACACATTTGTAAGCAATGTCCGGGAAATTACTTTTGAGTGTTAAAAATGCATCTTTTATAATGAACATTTACTTTTCAGATATGCTCAGTAAATAATGTAGACTCATCTCTGCCAGGACTCTGTATAACAACTCTATACAACTAATTACTATGCAGTTGCTGGCTTGGTTCTACTTAGCCAGATGTAACCACTACAAATGTACATGGAGCAAAAAAAAAAACCACATTATTTAAATTCAAGCTTTAACCAAATATAGTGTCTCATTTAGAGTTAACTAATCCAGCTTAAGAGTGAACATTTGTACATTCTACAAAATGACAGCTAGAATCTGATTGGTTGCTATAGGCAACATCTCCACTTTTTCAATCCCACAGTTTAGTAAATATACACCTGAGTCCCTTAGCCTGGAGTTGTGTTCCACAGTGTAACATACTACAATATACACTCTACATTACTCTATTTGGATTACATACTAAAGTAGACAACAAAATAATTAAAATACAAAGTACATATAAAATACCATGATTGTTCCCATACCCAGAAATATATGAAATATAGGATATATTGTCATAGGTCTCCCATTTATTTAAATTAAATTATGTGCAGTTTATTAAAACGTAGGAAAGTATATATATTGTACCTCATTTAGAGTTGGACGTATGCTATTTCTTTTTGCATAAGATACATGTTTCTGTAATGTGTTTGTGCACCAAAAATGTGTAAATTTTTGTGTACTGTTGACTACCGAAAGGGCTTATAGAAGCACTGAGCATGTTCACGTAAGTATTATATAATTAGAAGTACCGGTAGATATATCCCCAGATACTTACCTCTTTAGTGGCGGGCCGCTGCAATGACATGTAATGATGCTAATGATGATTATATCACGTAGCATATGTCAAATTGCATTACTTATTTGCAATTCCATTCCATTAGGACATTCCATTTGGACTACTGTAGGAAAGAAGTTTCTCATTGGAATCTAATAATACATGATTCATTAATGCTGCATCTAAATTGTATCAAGTTTCACATGTTTATTTGTATTGCTTGTTATTTTTTCCCTTTTGGATTACAGTACTATAGGAAAGAAAACTCCCATTTTTAAAGGGGTAGAGAATGGATGCAGAGGTGTTTAATATTGTTATTGTTTATTTGTATAGCACCACCGTATTATGCAGTTCTTTCCATATGTAGTTTTAGTCACATTTCCAACTGTGAAAATACAGTCTAATTTAATACATGGAGAAAATACCTATAGGAATTAAATACCGACCATGTGATTGCTGACAGTGAAAATGCCGACAGTCCCAATGCCCTCTCAAGGGGTAGCCAGACCCGTGCTGACAGTACTAGGGCTTTTCTGACTCCCCTGGGCGGTGGGTGTGGGGTAATGACTGTGTCTGGGGATCTATTTATAACCACTAGCTGCGTCTCTGACAGGATGGGAATAAGCGTCCCTGGTCAGGGATGCTTTTCCCATGCTGTTGGAGACATAGCCCTAGGTTATGAATAGACCTGGCAGCTATTAGAGTTTCATTCTGCGGTGGGTTCTGCATGCAGAATCTCTTGCAGCATCTCCAAAAGACTTTTTTTGTTTTGCCAAGCATGTTTCAGCTGGATTATTTTGAAGATCAAATGCAAGATTTTTTTTTTCATCACTTGGAATTTCTTTTGGGGTTCTTTATTTTACATCACTTGGAATATTTTGTTGTTTTTTTATTTTTTATTTCATCACTCACTTTGGGTTAAAAGCATCCAAGACTGAATCGTAAAGAAGAAAGAAGAACAAAGTTGGTAAGTATGAAGGGTTTGGTTTTTTTTTCAAATAAAATGTCGTGACAGTCATGGGTATGCTGGTGCTTGTAGTACTACAAGCACCAGCATGCCCAGACTGTTCATGTAAACCCTGGCTTTCTGGCACCTGTAGTTCACCGATGTAAAATAGTGTTATAATTAATTTATTTATTTTTTTGCACATTTATTACCCCACACCCACAATCCAGGGGTGTGGGAAGAGCCATAGTGCTGTCAGCACGGGGCTGGGTACCCATAGGGAGGGGGCCTGCATTTTTTGTGTGGACCCCAAATCCGTAGGGAATCCATTCACGTGCTGATCAGCCTGAGACTGGTTGGCATCATGGCAGGGGGACCCCCTGCTGCGGATTCCCTGCTATGGTGCCACCGGCCCCAGCTGGCTAAGCCTAGGGCTGGTTGGATGAGACTAAGAGGGTTCCCACGCTGTTTGTCTTCCATTTTCCTCCGACCAGCACTAGGCTGGGAGCACTAGGGTTAATATGAGTGGGGATGGGTAAGCTTTTTTTAACATTTATTTATTTAACTGTTTACTGCCGGCGGGTCAGGGTGTCGTTTTAATGCCAGCATTGTGAATGTTGGCATTTTCTCTGTCGGCAATCACACTGTTGGTATTGTGTCCCTGGAGGTATTTTCTCCATGTTGGTCATTTAGACTGTTGGGATTTTTGTATCAGTAATTCCATCAATACTTTCTCAGTTTGAAATTCATACCCAACCCTCCATGTGATAAAGATCCATCTTTAGTCATTTCTGTTATTCACACCTTTACCAAACCAATATTTCTGGTTTAGAAATATGACCCTTAGAAGCCATTGTCTGAGCAGGGCTAGGCCTACAAAGGCCTTTGTAATTAGCATCTCTTAAGACAGATTTGAATATCCTTTTGTTAGTCATTTCTCATAAAAGCTGGACACAGACATACATTCATTCATTCACTCTCTGACCACCATGGACAAGGCAACATGTCTCTTTCATAAGCCATTTCGGGCTGTTGTAATATTTGATCGTGAGGGAATGGTTAAATATTATTATTATTATTATTATTATTACCACTTATTTATATAGCGCCACTAATTCCGCACCTCTGTACAGAGAACTCACTCACATCAGTCCCTGCCCCATTGGGGCTTACAGTCTAAATTCCCTAACACACACACACACACACAGACACAGACAGACTAGGGTCAATTTTGTTAGCAGCCAATTAACCTATCAGTATGTTTTTGGAGTGTGGGAGGAAACCGGAGCACCCGGAGGCAACCCACGCAAACACGGGGAGAACATACAAACTCCTCACACATAAGGCCATGGTTGGGAGTTGAACTCATGACCCCAGTGCACACATACACATACCCATAGACATATAGAAAAGCCACATATTTACATGGATAATACAGTTGAAGTAGGGTATGCATTGTATTTGATGTAAAATATGTTATGCTTTCTGCACTGTTATTATATGTGTAAAGACTGTTATTAAAAACACATATTGTTTATGTTATGTGAATACATGTTAAATGGAAATAGAGCAGGGTTTATACTGGAAACTAGCCTTTGTGAGTGGTAATTAATGAGACTAGTTATATAATTGTCATTAGCATATTTACCTCATCATTGGACCCTATGTGCTAACAGAGAGTAATAACATGTCACCCCTTATAAAGTTTAAACCAATCTATTAAGATGTGCTGCATACAGTATTATAGAGTATCGATCTTATAATAATGATAACTAGCAATCGCTGATTCCGGATTCCTGCTGGTTAAATGAGGATTAGCATAAAACAAAACACCATACATTTCTTAGAACCTGAACCATAAACCATAAATACCTTTAATGTAAATGTATCTTTGTCTAAACAACATTTAAGTCTTACTAATAAAATGATGTGAGTTGGAACTTTATTAAAGTGCACTATTTACAAATGTACGTGTGAATGTAAGTGTATTTGCTGTGTTTTCCTATGTGATTGCGTGTTTAGCATTTGTATGCTGGTGTTAAATGGTATACAAATTACAATTTTCCCAGATACAGGAAAACTTTCGAGGATTTTTTATAGTAATGTAAAAAGATAAGTCTACAGATCACGATTGACACCTAGTCGTTAAAATTATGTGAAGTTCAATTCTTAATACTCACAAAGTCTACCAAAATATGTTTTGGTTTTTTTCATTCCAGAGAGGCAGTAACACCTGGAATGAAATCATGAGCTATCAGCAGGCGCAGGCTGGCAAGATGCAGCCTGGGGGGCGCACAGGCGGCCGCGTCACATGACACGTGATGCGGCCGCGTCATCAATGACGTGGCCACATCGCGTGTCATGTGACACGCCCGCCTGTGCGCTGAGGCGGGCGCGTCACATGACATTTTTACCGGCGGCCGTCAATTGATGCGGCCGCCGGTAATAATTAAGTTATAGTGAGGCCGGGGGGGGGGGGGGAAGGCGGAGCTGGGCGGCCGGCCGGTAAACTGAGTGGCCCGGGGGACCGATGCCCCCCTGCCCCCCAGGCCAGCCCGCCCCTGGCTATCAGAGGGGGCGGGATGGGACAAGTAATCATAATTGGAAGGGAAAAATTTGTTGTTTTTTCCTCTTATATTAGGAACCAGGTAGTGGACAACTGCTAAGTACTATAACACTAAAAGCAGACATAATGGAGATAGCGACAGATGGCTAGGAGCAAAGAAAACCTTCAAAAGTGCTGATTTATTTTGCTTTCCTATTTGGTGCAGATTTCAATATGGCACCCAGCTGTAGTAGACGATATCTCTGACAGATGACACAAGAGATCATAAAATGACCAGAAGAAACACTGAATGGTGAGACCTGAACCAGATGCCAGAAGATGACATATAAGACCCCACATCGTATTTTGTGAAGATGATGACATCATGAAGCTACACCAAAAAGGTGCATTCTCTTGTTATACTGTACCAAAATATAAAGTGCCTTTGTCTAGGCTCTGCAAAAATAGTCCTTCTCATAGCTCCCTTTTGGGTAATAATATTCTTTGCTGGTTATGCTGACAACCTCACACGCTATATCCATCTAACTGACTAAATAGTCTAAAGCAGCAACAATCTCTTATAGCTCTGCATGTCACTTTGCTTGGAGTCCTCCTGATCCTGACCAGGAGCTACCTCTCAACTTCCTGACCCACGGGGCAAAGGTGTCCCGTACAGGAAGTAGGGATAGAGACCTCAAATCAGGACTATCCCACCTATACCAGAACTGGTGGGATGTATGCTTATTTTAGCCCTGCATTTTATATCGTACCAAACATCTACAACAGATTCTGTGTTATGAAAATAATTCATCTGGTTGTATTACCATTGTGACCTATTGCGCTTGTATTTTTGAGTACAGGGATGTGTGTTACACAATAGTCTGTAGTTTTTAGCCTTCAAAGTTTTGTGCCACTAAATGTCTTTGTAGTAGAGTATTGCACCCAAAACATTTACAATTCTCCATCTTGAGTAAATCCTCAGACTAAAATTGTACAAAAATCAGTTGTTGAACCAAGGCAAAATATACTGGACTTCGGGGGGATTAACTCAGATTGAAATAGTTTTTTTTTGTTTTGTTTTTACTAGTTTTTAATTTTAATACATCAAGCATTTTCACAATAACACAATAATTTGCAGGTGGCACAGAACAAAACGTCTGCAGTACATTATATACACTTGATTATTAAGTCACTAGGTGATAATCTAAGTTACACTTTTTAAGCAAATTGTTTGAGAAAGTGATAAACACTTTGGATGTTCCCAATACATACTGAGTGACAACTTTATTGAGTCAGGATATTAAAACCCAGGTTGTGAATAAAATTGTCCTTTTTTAATTTCCAAAGGTTGTATATTCAGGTATGAAAGTGAGACAGAAAGACAAAGTAATCTTTTAAACAATAGGAGCTGTAGACAAGATACAATGCCCTGCATAATAGCATCCCTAACATTCACTCTCACTTGAAAGCCCAAAAAGTAGAAGACAGCCCTGCCAGCCAGCTATTTGTGAAGTAAATGTTCAATTTCTTTCTAAAATACAATAGAGAGTGTAATTTTGTCACATGCATCTGTTGCTATCAGCTCTCACTTTGAGCTGAAGTGCTCACCAGAGCATTTACTGAAGTGATTCTTCCTCCCACCCCTGACATCTGCCACAAAAAATGCTGCATTATTCATCAGCGTTCTAATGGCAGGTGATGAGATCTTTTCACGCTACATCCCTCTCAGTAGGTGTTTATTACTCTGTTCACCAGCAGCCTGCTATTACAGCGGGGCCAGGAGAACTCTATGTACTCGCTTGACAGGTAATGGGATACGTGCTATGCTCACTTGGCTCACAAGTGCAGATGAAGGTTATTAGGGATACTACAATATCATAGCTGCTCTGAAGATGGTCACTTTAAGAGAACAGCTTAATTTTGGGAATACTTGTAAATCATGTCAGCTTTGCCTGTTATAATGTACCTGCTTTATCTTTCATTATTTCAGCAGTCATCATGTTGTAATGGTTTCTCAGCTTCACCTAAGAGTTGTGTGTGAATAACAGGTACAGAAAAAGCCAAAACTGATTATACAAGCATGAAATTTATCTTAGTCGACTTCACAGAATATTAAAACCTCATAAGCAAAGAGGAAACAACATTACAGCAAGAAATATGCATATTACTTCTCTCTTCTTTACAGCACCACACAAACACAAAATATAAAATATAAAAAGCAGCTGAATAGGTTATCTCCATGCAAAATAACAAAACATTAGATTCTTGTAATAAATGAATCTCCACTAGTGAGCAGTTTCTGCTTCAAGTTGCAGTGTTAAAGAGAATGTAACAGGAATGTATTTCATGTCTGATGCCTTTGTACTGTAAGGGAACAAACTATAAAAAGAATTGCACTTTGCAACATTAAAGCATCAGTGTGATGCAAATGAAATTAAATAGATATCAGTGATTAAACATTTTTCCAGGTTCTCTTTACAACCCCTTGGCACAGTTAGTGAGGTTGCCACAAACTTTTCTTTGAAGCATTGTGCTTAAAGAGGATTTCAACTTTAATAAATATATTCAATGCACTTAATTTCCAATAAAAGTATTTTGGTGGGGGTCCCTTCCCTGAAACCTTCACCATTCACTGTATTTAGCACTTATAGCCAGAACTTTCCCTAGACACCTTCAACACTGCTTGGCTCTCTTCATAGCAGCAATGAACTGCCACAGCAACTCTAATTGAAAGCCTTAGGGCCTATGTGTTAGAACTTCACTGGTATTGAAATTGCTGAAGGTGATCGGTAAAAAAGCTATCAAATTCTAAGTGCTGGTACTCTGTTTAATTTAGCAGAAGTTACAGTGTGTGTCTCAAGGGAGGGTCTCCCACAGATTAGTATTATTGGGAAGGAAGGAAATTTAGTAATATCATGTTTAAACCACTTTTTTTAACATCAATAATTGTATTGAATTTTTAATGTTTCAGGGGATGAAGTAAAAAAGAAAAAGGAAGGGAGGGGGGAGGTACAGAGTGGGGAGCCAACATAACATCAAATATCTAACCAGATGTCATTCAAAACAGTACATTGCCTTCAGGTCTAGCTAGTCAAGAAGTTAGGGGTTTTTAGAGCAGGGAGATCATGATTGAGGGTCAATGATGAATTTACTTCCTACTATGCTGGGTCTGTGGAGCTAGGGAGCTGTGGGATGAATAAGTTTGGAGCCTTCACCGTCTGTTGTAAATACATGCCATGACATCCACTTGACAATGGGGGAAATACGGTGACATAGAGTATGGGACGTCTAGTGTCTCCATACGGAAGCTAAAGTGGATTTTCGCAATCACCTTGTGGAGCGTAGGAGACGGCTGTTGCGCTAGTACTGCTCTTGTGGCTATAAAAATGTGCCCCCATACATATCTACGGTGTTAAACCACTTTTAACATTATGTTGTTCATAAACAAACATTGATCTGGTCTGGCTAGCAAGAAAGTAAGTAGATCTATGTCAGCATGCCAAACTAAAAAAATAAACAAAGAATAGTAGTTAGAGATAAGCAAATGAATTCAGCATTTTTCGATATTCAAAAAAATTTGTAGATGCTTTATAACTAATGTCAGTTGTATAATTGGATGAAAGAAAGTATATTGATTAATATTGTTTTACCGTGCGATTGTGATCAGTATGCCACGTGTTACGTGTTACGGCGCAATCGCACAATAAGTCACGCATGCATACACTTGCACTTACACATTCATATATATATATATATATATATATATATATATATATATATACACAAGTTAACCCGTGCATGATACTCATGCATTCTAGTCAAATCAAGCTACTTAAGGTCTTAAAAAGGCTCTTGTCATGCATTTGGGCCTAGCCTAGGCCTCCTCAGGGGAAGAGCATTACTTTCCGACGCAAGCACCCTTTTTAATGTGTGTTCATGAGGTAAAATTACCTCACAAAAATGAGTTTGACCCTTCAACTCGTAAATTTAGCCTTTACTACCCCTCCCACGGGGGGAAGGGGGGGATGATGGAAGTTAACTGACTTCACTATTCTAATTTTTTTGTCAAATAATGTCAGTATACCAAATTTCAGGTCAATTGGATGAGCCCTTTCTGAGAAAATAGTTTTTTCCACACACACACACACCAACACACGCCGCTACACATGTGTGTTCATGAGGTAAACTTACCTCACGAAAATGTGTTTGAGCCCTCAATTCGTAAATTTAGCCTTTACTACCCCTCCCACGGGGAAAAGGGGGGATGATGGAAGTTAACTGACTTCACTATTCTAATTTTTTTGTCAAATAATGTCAGTATACCAAATTTCAGATCAATTGGATGAGTCCTTTCTGCGAAAATAGTTTTTTACACACACACACACACACACACACTAACACACGCCGCTACACATGTGTGTTCATGAGGTAAAATTACCTCACGAAAATGAGTTTGAGCCCTCAACTCGTATATTTAGCCTTTACTACCCCTCCCACGGGGGGGAAAAAGGGGATGATGGAAGTTAACTGACTTCACTATTCTAATTTTTTTGTCAAATAATGTCAGTATACCAAATTTCAGGTCAATTGGATAAGCCCTTTCTGAGAAAATAGTTTTTTCCACAAACACACACACTAACACACGCCGCTAGGCTTTTACTTTTATATATTAGATAATGCTAAGAGTTTAGTAGGTCAGTGTATAACTCCGCCCAGCAGGTGGCACTGCAGCTTGTTTTTTTTTTTCACACACAGACTAACACACGCCGCTAGGCTTTTATATTATAGATATATATATATATATATATATATATATATATATATATATTTCATATTTATAATGGTTCCACTCCACAGTCGTTTATGAGTAGATGTTATTTGGTTTATAGTTATATATTATAATGTTATATGTACACTTTAGTGATATTTAAAGTTCAGGTCACAAAAAGCATGTCATGTTTGGTATCATTCGAATCCCCTATTTATCCGCAGTTGTCCGATTCATTCGCCGAAAGGATCGCACATTGCATGCACTAGTTATCGATGATAGGGAATAAATTATTAGAATTATATTGTCTGTGTAATGCTAATAGACCATTCTGAACCAGTTCTTGGTGGGAAAACTAAGTATGCATCATCTGGAGAGCTGAACCCCACCCTTGGAATGCTGACCCCAACCCTTGGAGGGGGTTGTTTAAACTGACCTATGGACTGCATTACACTGGACCTTCCTGAAGCCTGAACCTATGGAAACTTGCCAAGTCACCTGTATTGTATTTACTGTAACACCAAATGTATATATACTGCTCCCTGGAATCAGCTAAGCAGTCACACTGACCACAGTCTTCTGGACTAAAGGACTGTCTAGCTGGATCCAGCAGAGAGCGCAGCGTATGTATGTATGTATGTGTCAGGTATCGGCTGTACTGTACTTATTTATTGAAATGTCAAACTTTTGCTTTTGCTAAATAAATTGCTTGTGTTTTGGAACCACACAAATCGCATAGACAATGCTTATTGGAAAACAATAAAATTACTTTAATACTGACCAGAGACAAAGACAAAGGTTGAGAGGAGTACTGGGGATTACAGGAACTCGAAATTCATCATTCAGACCAGAAATACTTTGTAAAATTAGAAGGAAATCTTTTGCACAGCCATTGCCTGCATTTTACAAGCATTGACACTCATTGCAAAGCAATGCTTTACAGATTTTAACAAAGCAAGACACTTACTAACACTTGCTATATATATATGTATATATATATATATATATATATATATATATATATATTGTTTGGCTCATTTAGACTTGGACTCATTTGGGCACTGAACATTCATAGGAAGAAACACATGTGAGGAACAACATACTTACCTAAATGTATAGGTTGAGTTTGATGCATCTCAAGATGCATCCAGCTCAAAAAGTGGAGTTTGCCCTAAACATTTGTCAGGCTTACAAGTGTGCTTACTTATTCCCCGCAAAAGCATAGAGAAGTGGCTTGACAGTGTTAGCAGTAAATGCTAATAAAGTCCATTACACTGTTGAGTACAAAATAAAAATGTAATGATTTATCATATACACAAGAGAGAATTGGTAGTTTGTAACAAATTGTGATAAGAAAAATGCATATAAGAGAGGAATTAGGTGTCCAACTGACAGTCTGCAGGCAATGGCTGCAGACAGGGTTCCACACATGTATAGCAGGTGTAAGACACATGTGACATAGTAAAAGTATAAAGTGTGATTTAACTTACTTGCTTTGAAAATGGTTTGAAAATGTATTTTTCCATAGCTAACAGCAAAGCTGAAAGGGTTTGTCTGCAGTGAACAGTAATTACAGAGCATCTGCAGAGAACTCCCTTTAAAGGCAAGTTGGGTGTCTCACCTGGCCATCAAGCTTGAACTATGGGAGTAGTGTCAAGTATTTAAAGCTGTATTGTGCTACTGTGAAGTGCGACCGATGGCAAACAGTGGCCGGTGTCTAGACAAGAGGACTGTGTTAGGGTCAGTGTTAGGTTCTTGACGGAAATGCTTTATCGCAAGAATGTGTTTGTGTATGCATCACCTAAGGGTGCCCGTTTCACAAGATGTAATTAAACACAAATTCCTCCACTTATGTTTATCCTTTTAAACAGCAAATGGGAATCTTCTTTCCTGCAGTAGTTCGAACAGAAATGTGAATAGAGTGCCATGGCTTAATATAGCCACCATGCTAAGTACTATCAGCTGGAAGGGTCAATATGGAATCCTTCAATTATGAGCAGCTAGGTTGCGCTGATCATCATCGTCATTGTATGTTTTTGCACAAGCCCTCCAGTACCTCCAAGACATACACCTCCTAACAAAGAATATAGTGTATATAGAATAAAAATATTTTGTAGAAAGGCAACTGTGAAAATCCTGACCATATTAACCAACTTCTGAACAGAACTGCAGGAAATTTGTTCATAGGGAATTATTCCAGAAGTGGAACTACTACAAATGACTTTTTAAACTATTTTTTTCCGTATGAAATGGAAATAAAAGAGTCTCTTGACTTGCAGAAAAGCAGACCATTATCCCAGTATAGCAGAGATTTGGACCTGAGGGAAATTCACTCATTCTAAGCATTAGTAAATCAAAGGTAAATTTAACTGTCATAGAGAACTGTAATGAAATCACAATTAACATACTTGGAATTTTTGGAATTTTTACCATATGATCCTGAAACTCATGACTTTTAAATAAATCCCAAGGTATCAGTGTTTATGAAAATCTCAGAGTCACATAGCTTGGAGTTCTTTAGTGTATGTTTTTTATTGGCGTTCTGCAGTTGATGCCACTTATTCAAAGTGTATCATTTACAAGTAGCATTTACAGCCTTCATGTTGGTGGTTGTCATACTTAAAAGCCAAAAGCCTAATTCACTTGTATAGCATACTTTTAGACATTTATATAAACATACTATATATATTGATTTTAAAATAAATTTGATCTTTCTGTTGGGGTCAATATATTATGCTGTTGATGGCTCTTCCACCTGTAAAGCAAGAGGCAGGCTGTTTAGAAAATTTCCATCTCTGACTATTACACCTCACAGTTAGGGGTAGGAGAATCCTTTTACCAATTGTGAAACTCATCCAAATCTCAAACATTTGAGATGGCAAATTAATTCATGAATTGATCCCAGTTCAGCAAGAACATAGTGAATAAATACCACCCAGTGGAGATTTCGGCAACTCCAAAAGCAGCAGTCACCAGTGATATGGCCTTCACAGGACCTGCACTTTTAAGTTACATAAGACACAACTAAATAAAACAATAGTCCCCACACACAGAATTTTGTGCAAGAAATTAAAAACTGGTCTCCACTATTTATTATTATTATTATTATTATTATTATTATTATTATTATTATTATTATTTTTTTATTTGTAAGTCTCTGCAGTGCTCACTAGCACTGAACAGTGGAGCAGGCAAAACAGAGCATACATAAAATAGTGATATACAAAGAACACAAAATTTTTTAATGCTATGGGAGAATCTGATCAGACATGGTAGCAAATTTCATTGATGGATAGCACAGTAGAAATCTTGTATGAGTGACATGGGAGAAGGCTTGTAGGCAGGAGTTGTGGTTATCAGATAGATGTGTGTCAAGGCAAATCTACAAGGGAGTGAGGGAGAGTATTTCAAGATGAGGTTTAACATGCAATATGCTTTTGTAAGGGATATTAGGGTTCAGATTATGGTTAACCCTAATCTTAACCCTAATATCCCTAACACCCCTAACCCCTAAAATACCACTTACCTGCATAAATGACAGGCGGCTCCGGCCATAACCGCCTTAAAGGGCAGTCACACTTGAGGATGACATCATTTTCGGCAGCCGGCAAGACAGCGAGTTGTCCTCTGAAGACATCTGCATTCCGGTAAGAACTTATTTTGGCAGGTCGCCCACCTCTTCAATCAGAGTCCTTGTGTCGTCATGTCTTCTATTGGGGTAGTCAGTACTGTAAATAGGTACTACACCCAGTCTAAGTGGGATGTTGATCATGTAAGAGTTGTGAAAGGAGAGAGAGGAGAGAAGAGAAAGTGAGAAAGGCAGTTGTACAGAAGATGATTAAGTAGTTTGAAGGCAAAGAGGATGAGAGGAATATAACGGCAATATGAATATGACGGCAGAGAGACTGGGTCAAGAATTTTTTTAAGATTGAGCATTTATTCAAAGGGTATGGGAATTTGCCAGTAGATAGAGTTTGTACAGGTGAGCTAGAGTGAGGCATGCACTGAGGGAGAGGGAGTGGAGAAGCTGAGAGACATTAGGGTTGAATGAGCTGGTTGTAAGATGAGTTGACGAAATAAGTACAGAAAGTTCATCTGCAGTTAATGGAGAGAATGAATCGTAGGTTGGTGGTTCATGCATGGTCTTGCATGAGAAAATATTATCTAAAATGTTGTTGATTTTTTCTTTGAATTAGGTGTCAAGTTGTGAGTTGCATGGCGTAAGGAGGAGGTAGAAGAGGTGAGTTGAAGGTGGATAAGAGGCATCATGGGTTAGGAGACTGATATTAGAGTAGTGTAGTATATTTGTTTGGCATTTGAAAGGGCAATGCTATATAAAGGAAGGATGTCAGCATTAGAGTAAGATTTCCTCCAATGGCACTCAGCAATGCACTTTTGCTGGTAGTGGGGCTTTTTAATGTGCCATGGTTGAAGTCTGGATTCCTGGAGACTCTTTGTGGCTGATGGCTGTAACTGCTTTGTCTATAACTGAAGTGAGAGTGCTTTTGTAGAAAGAGGCAGGAAGACCAAGGCGGGATAGGGCAGGTATAGGTGAGAAAATGTTTTAGTCAGGATGAGTACTTTGGGATAACAGCATTTAAGCTTTGGTGTGTGCATATGTGTTTTTGTGCAGGAGGGGAACATTGGGTATGGTGATGCTAATGTAAAGGATGCAGTAATCTGCAAAAGGGAAGATTAATTTATCCAAACTACAGATGGAGCAGAAGTAGGAGAAGATGATGTTAAAGGATTATTCATCACAATGGGTGCAACATGAGTGACCAAATTATCAAGTAAGCAAAAACGTTTTGTGGGGGCAAAGAGAGTGGTGCTGTCAATGGGACAATTGAGATAGCTTAATATAAGGGTACTTCAAAGTATAGGAAATAAGTGTGCCAGGCAACAAAGTTGTCAAAGACTTTGGAAGCTGGACCTGGTGGTCGATAATTAACAGCAACACAAATATAGAGCTGAGAGAAGAGAGATATGGTGTGGATCACAAAGAAAGAGGAGTAGAGGATGACTTCCACAGTTATGACTTGGAAGGTAAAGCATAGAGAGAACAGGATATCTTCTCTGCTATCTTCTCTGCTTCTGGTTTAAGGAGTGTAGCTGAAGGAGAGCCTCCTTAGTACAAAACTGCATGGGTTGTAGTGTCAGAGGAGGTAATCCAGATTTCTCTAAAGGAGGTTAAGGGCTATGGAAGTGAATACATCATTGATGTTTTTTTAAACACATATCTCATTTTCTTGAGTTCACAGGAAAAGGGAGGGGTAGATAGCGGAGAGATGTGAATAAGATTTGAGGACTTTGAAATAGCAGGTGGATGAGAATTTTTGGTGTGGGAATAGGAGTATAACAGATAGAGGAGATTACACAGGGCCTGGGACTTGGTCAGATGTCACCAGTGGCTTTTTGAAGGAGTAGGGTGAAAAAGAGGAAATGGGAGGATGATATGTGATTGTGAGGTTTGTTTCTGCATGTGGACATGTGGTTGGTGATATTGGCATTTGAGGTCAGTTGATACAGCAGCCAAACAGAGATGATAACAGCAACGTCAATTGAGCTAAGTGGATCCAGTGCCCCTTCATCCAAATCCTCGGCCTCTTTCAGCACTAGACCGACTGGAATGGTTTCTACAATGGCATGGTAACCACAGATGTGGGGTCCCTTGTTTGAGAAATAAACCAGAACTAGGCTGCGTAGCACAGGATTGTATTTTGTATATTGTAAGAACTTACCTGCTCCATGCTCCCGATCGAAGCACCTGCTTGTTTATTTCCTGCACAATGCTATGATCATGTGACTCTGGGTGGGGAGTTTGAATCTTTCTGCACTATATAAGATCCACTTTGACACACTGTCTGTGTCAGAGCAACAGGTTGCAAACAGCTGCTTCTAACTCCCCTGCACTTTGCTGGTTCCTGTCTCCTAGTGAATTTCTCCTGGCTTGCTTGACTTCGTTTCTTGCATTAACCCTGTGCTGCTTACTTTTGTGTGTATCCGACCTATCCTGTTTATTGACTACAATTTCTGGCTTACTCCTATACTACCATTCCTCAGTGTACCTGACCTGGCTTGTTTACTGACCACACTTTCTGGATCATAGTTTGCACCACACATTCTAGTGTCTATCCAACCTGGCTTGTTTATTCGACCACCTCTCTTGTACCTTCCTATGTTTATCCAGCCTGTGCATTGGAATGGACTCCTCCTGATATCTCTCTATGGGAGGCTTCTGTCTAGCGGTATCCTTGCCGCATGTTTCCTAGCTTTTTGTTTGGGACTCAGAGTTCTTCTGCTGTTCTGGATTATTTTTCCCGTGTATTCAGTTGCATCCATCCATCCTACCTCTATCACATCAGGGGGCTACCCTGAAGGTAGTGACCTGTGGGCTCCTGGCAGCAAAATCCATCCTGCCTTGTGGTGGTTCTTGGCGAAGAGTGGGGGGTCTGTTAGACTCCACGCCTTGGAAAAGCCTGTGCCAACATTGATTGATAGTTGCCCTCAGTGCCGTAACATATATAGAATGTAACTGGGAATGGGAGTAGGTTATGAGAGTTGATAAGAGCCATAGTTCTTGGGCAGAGAGGAGGGGTCAAATTGGGAAATATTTTGAGACAAGTGAAGATATGTAAATTTGTGCAGTTTTATTAATGACATTGTATACTAGTAGAAGTATTTTATATTGTAGTCAGTAAAATACAGGCATCCAATAGGGACAGGGTGGCGCAGCAGTCGCAGAACATTTTGTGAGAAGAAGCTTATCATATTTTCTCCTACCAGAGCCACCACTTTTCCTCAAATTTCCCACAGTGTCAATAATACCACAATTTCCTCAGTCTCCCAAGCCTTTTTTGTCACACTTGACTCCACTCTCTTTTTTATTTCTCACATCCAGACTCTCTCTATAATAAATATAACATTTAAATAAATGTACATAAGAAAATCAGAACATAAACGTTAAAAGAAACAAGAAACAAAACAAAAATATAATAAAATAAGTAATAAATGCAAATAATATAAATAATTAAATTAATGTATATGCAAATATAAGTGGGTGCAGCTGCCTACACCTCCCAGCCCTATTTTAGCAACAACACCTCCTCTTCCCGCCCCCCATTTTTGGGAGCTACTTTTTCTCCCCATTTTATGCCCCTGCCACCCCCAATCGGTAGTTCTGCGGAAAGACATTTATAGGCAGTGGGGGCACTTTCCACCCCTGTCTGGCTGATTCCATGCGCCTGGACACTCCGAAACCCTCCTCTCCGAGCCCCTTGTCATCGATCCCATTCTCCCCTTCAACCACCCACCCTCCCTTCCAGACACCATGCCTTCTACCTTCCATACCCCATTATATCTTCTACCCCCTCTCACTATAATTAGGAGCCCCTCTTCCCAGTGCCCACCCCCCTTCCTTGAATTTCCAGGGCAACCCACCCCTGACCCTCAATGGTTGCCCAGCCTCTGAATTTGGTCTCCCGCAGAAGAATTTCAGGTGGAGCATCAGATCTTTACAGTGGATCACGTGGTGCAGTTGCCGATGAACAATGCCATTTCCCGCAACGTAAAGGAGTGAAAGGGGCCCATGGACGCCGGACTGAAAATGCGCCTCTTGTGTTTCAGTTTGAGTTGGTGCACCTAGTTTTCAAGGCAATTGGAAGAGTAGGGACAAGAAAGGTCTTTTCTTGCTAAGCGTGGACGGACTTCCGAACCAATGCAGAAATTAGATTTCTTTTGAAGTAGGTAGATTATTATAACAAGATAAAGGTGTGCAGATTATGCACAATTCTTGCTTTTTTGGAGGGGTACGCAGTCATTCCTAAAACTGGACCAGGTGTATCATGATTCATCAATTTAGAGTAGAAAATTGTAGAGAATTATCTATTCTCTGGTAGAAATAGCAATTTTAGTAATTTGGCTCAAATTGCCACTTAAGTTGCTAAAGAAAAAGCCAGTCCTATATGAAGAGGGCATGCTCCTTGTTTATGTGTCCAGAACTGAGAAAGTTCAGCATTTGTTCCACATATATTTCAAGAAGGATTATCCATTCCACGTTGATTGTGCATTTTCATTGGAATAGGTTAAGTAGCAATATATTAATCTCACTGTAAGTTGATATTACCTTTTTCTTACTTTTATTTTTATTTTCAACGGACAAAAGTAACAATACATATGTTATTTCTATGGGGAGACGTATGTGGGGTTAGACGTGTGTGATTTCTACACTAAGTGGGATTTTCTCACAAAGTGGACGAAAATGCACAGTTAGACAACACAGTTGGCCAAACATTGGACTACATTTGACTTGATTTTACTCCCAGCAATAAGCTGCATCTGTCACAGCCTATTTCTGCACTACTTGTCTATTTATATGGAAGACTGCTAAGAGGTAAATCTTAAAATACCCTTGCTTTTTGCTTTTACCCCTTTTATCACAATGTTTCACAAATTGCTTTTCTTAGTCTCATTTCATGGCATGATCTTTAGGACTGTGTCATCTTTCAACCCTCCACCAACACACAAATTTGTTCATATTGCACCTGCATTACTCCACTCACCTCTATTTAACACCCATGAACTGTTATCCTATTTATTATCTCTAACAAGTACAGCCTCCACCTGTCGCCAGAAAATAAAAGGCCACACATCTTACAATCCCCTTGCCTATCTTTCGCTCACTCTGCTTCTATTAGCTGGTGATATATCACCTAATCCAGGTCCCCCACACTCCTCACACACACATACATCAGAACACTACCGTTCTATAGCAAACCTCAAACACATCACCTGTCTCCCCTCTCTTCCCAAGTCCTTTAAATGTGCCCTTTGGAATGCACGCTCTGTTTGTAAATAACTTACCTCCGTTCATGATCTCCTCCTCTCAAAAAACCTCAACCTTCTGGCAATAACAGAAACATGGCTCATGCAATCAGACACTGCTTCACCTGCAGCACTTTCACATGGTGGCCTCCATCTCACCCACACCTCCAGACCTGAAGGCAGACAAGGAGGTGGGGTTGGACTACTTCTCTCCCCACAGTGCACATACACAGTTTTACCAAATGTCCCATCACTCACGTTCACATCTTTTGAAGTACATGCTATTCGCATTTTTAATCCATTCTCCCTACGTGTTGCGGTGATCTATCGTCCCCCTGGAGCACACCAACAATTTATTGAGGATTTCTCTGCATGGCTCCCTCACTTCTTATCTTCAGACATCCCCACCATCATCATGGGTGACTTCAACATCCCCATTGATAACCCACCTTCCAAAGCTGCTTCCAAACTACTCTCTCTAACATCCTCACTTGACCTCTCCCAGTGGATTGAATCATCTACTCATAAGGATGACCACTGCCTTGATCTTGTTTTCTCTAGACTACGCTCAGTTTCTAATTTTATTAATACACCCTTCCCCCTCTCGGATCATCACCTTATCAGCTACACTCTCACCCCCACTGCTCTAACCTCTCTACTGTCTAACTCAACCAAGCCTCCTCATACTCGTAGAAATCTTAATTCTATTAATCTTCAACAATTTTCCACCTCTCTCCAACACCTTCTCTCCCCTATCTCTACATTCTCATCCCCTGAGATGGCAGTACCTCATTTTCACCTAACCTTAGCAACGGCCCTTGATCAAGTGGCTCCAGCGACACTTCATACTACACGTCGACTTCGATGTCAACCGTGGCACACCAAAGCAACACGAAATCTTCAAAAACTGTCCCGTAAAGCAGAACGTCACTGGCGTAAATCTCGAAGCTCTAATGACTTCTTCACATATACTTCTGTCTACCACTCCTATCGAAATGCTCTGGACACTGCAAAACAAACATACTTTCAATCTCTTATCTATGCTCAGGCTTCTAACCCCAAACGCCTTTTCAATACATTTAATCATCTTCTCAATCCTCCCACCCCGAACCCTCCATCTACTATCAGTGCTCAGGATCTTGCTACCTACTTCAAGGACAAGATTGATAAGATCAGACTAGAAATGGTATCCTCTTCCTCAACAAGCCATCAGCTCATTTCCTTCCCACTACCCTCTGACACCATCTCTTCATTTGACCCCACAAATGAAGAGGAAATTTCTACGCTCTTCTTATCTTCCTACTCTACCTCCTGTCCTCTTGATCCTATTCCCTCGCAAATTGGTAGATCCCTGTCTTCTGTGCTCATTTCACCTCTAACTCAAATCTGTAATCTCTCACTCTCTACTGGCATCTTTCCATCACTATACAAGCATGCAGTGATTACTCCTATTCTAAAAAAACAAAACTCCGACCCAAACTCTCTCTCAAATTACCGTCCCATCTCTCAGCTCCCTTGCCCCTCCAAGCTTCTAGAGAGACTTGCCTACACTCGCCTCGCACGCTTTCTTTCCACAAACAACCTGTTGGATCCTCTTCAGTCAGGCTTTCGTTCTCAACACTCCACAGAGACTGCGCTGACCAAGGTTGTTAATGATCTGATCACTGCTAAGACTGAACGCCATTACTCTCTCCTAATTCTCCTTGATCTCTCGGCTGCATTTGACACAGTTGACCACTCTCTTCTCATACAAACGCTGCAATCCCTAGGTCTTCAAGACACAGTTCTATCCTGGTTCTCATCTTACCTCTCTAATCGCTCTTTCACTGTTAATTTCTCTGGAGCCACATCTGCTCCGCTTCCCCTATCAGTTGGAGTACCACAAGGCTCGGTGCTAGGTCCTCTGCTGTTCTCTATCTATACCGCTTCTCTTGGAAATCTAATAAGTTCCTTTGGCTTTCAGTATCATCTCTATGCGGATGATACCCAAATCTATCTATCCTCTCCTGATATCTCGACATCTGTGTTGTCCCGTGTAACTGACTGTCTTTCTGCCATTTCATCTTGGATGTCCTCTCGTCAACTCAAACTTAATCTTTCTAAAACAGAGTTAATAATATTCCCACCTGCCAACAAGAGCATACCTGACATTTCTATCTCTGTTGATAACATGACCATAAATCCCACCCCACAAGCTCGCTGCCTAGGTGTAATCCTTGATTCACGCCTATCCTTTGTTCCCCACATTGACTCTATATCTAAATCATGTTACATACATCTAAAGAACATTTCCAGAATCCGCACATATCTCACACAAGACACTGCTAAAACCTTAATTCATGCACTAATCATCTCCCGCATTGACTATTGCAATTCCCTCCTTACTGGTCTTCCCAAAAACAGACTCAAACCCCTAAAATCTATTTTGCTTGCTTCGGCAAGACTGATTTTCCTTGCAAATAGCTATTCCTCTGTTGAATCATTCTGTATGTCTCTACACTGGCTGCCTGTCTTCTACCGAATCCAATATAAAATACTTTTACTAACCTACAAGGCCATCAACAAAGCTGCACCAACATACATCTCCTCTCTTGTCTCAAAATATCTCCCAACTCGGCAACTCCGTTCTGCAAAAGATCTGCGTCTCTCATCCACCCTCATTACATCCTCCCATTCCCGGTTACAGGACTTTTTTCGGGCTGCACCCACTCTATGGAACTCTCTCCCTCGCACAATAAGACTCTCCTCTGTTCTACAAACTTTCAAGCGTTCTCTGAAAACCTACCTATTCAGACAAGCTTATAATATTCCTCAACCACCATCTTAACCTCACTACCTTTAGCCTGTTACACAATTTCACAGAAGACAACTACCCCCGGACCAACATTGTTATGTGACAGGATCATTTAGCTTATGAGTCACCTTACCTTTGCAGTCTGGCTGGGCCAAGATGCAAAATGTATACTTAACCTCATGTGTCAATCTCCCATTGTCCCATAGATTGTAAGCTTGCGAGCAGGGCCTTCTCACCTCTTTGTCTGTTTTACCCAGTTTGTTTATTAGTTTATTACGTTTGTCCCCAATTGTAAAGCGCTACGGAATATGTTGGCGCTATATAAATAAATGATGATGATGATGATGATATGTTATAGTGATATAATGATAGAAAATAATTCAAAGTACATGTCCCATTTTTTATTCAAAACATAAACAGGTACAAAGGAAAGGAGGAAAGAGTGGAAATGGAACAAGGGGGGGGGTCACAAATAGTTTATAGCTACAAGTGTAGAGGAATACCGGGAGAAAAATATTTTTTTTATTATTATTATTATTATTAGTAGTAGTAGTAGTAGTAGTAGTAGTAGTAGTAGTAGTAATAGCAGTAGTAGTAGTGGTAGTAGTAGTAGTTTCTTGTTATGCTTCTCCTCTTAGTTTTGTATATTCCTATCAGTGGGGAGGAAATCTATAATACCAAGTACACAATGACATTGTGTTTGGAGGTAACTATAGGTTTCACCAATGAGTTTATCCGCAGTAAATGAATACTACATGTTCCAAAAACTGGAACAGAAATAGACCAGTAATGCACCAGTGCAAACACTTGTAACAGTAATAGTTGATATGATGGTGCCTCTAGAAACAATACTTTCTAGCTCTAGACTTGGTTACATGCATCTTATAAGCTTTAAATTGCTAATAAAATAAATGTAATAAATGTCAGTAGGGACAAACCTCTTTATAGACAACTGTAGGAAAATTGACACTTGCCTCTATATATGGCCAGCTAAACAGAATATTAATTAGCAGAATCATCTAAAAAAAGCAAGAATATCCATAAGGAATTAAATAGCAAAATTTAATTATATTTGTTTTACTTCTATTAAATTTGTTTCTTGACTTTATTGTGCTATGTCATCATCAGGGTTTGTTTTACACCACTGAAGCGTGTAGTCACTGGGTATTTGGTGCCCTAAATGAAAGACATTCAGACAATAGAAATATCATCACTATAACATCATCACCATTGCTCCTCCCAGTAATTAATAATAATAATAATAATAATAATAATACTAATACCAATAATATCTAATAAAAAAACAAAAACAAATTAAAAAAGCATTCCGTTTTCAGGCATTCTATAAGTAGTAAAACTCCAAGTAACATAACAAACTGCACTCTAATGACTGGTAGAAAAAAGCAGTTCAATCCTACACAATTCTAGGACCTAACAAAGTAAAATTAAAGACAGTTCACTTGTTCAAGTTAAAGTAGATCCATGTAAACCGTGTGTTTTTATTTTAGGTATTACACGGACAACATTTTCTATACTCTTCTAAGCACATTTACATTATCTTGTTGAGCTGTGCTCTGGAATAGGGTGAATTGAGGATAGGGGTCTACGTTGCCTTATTTATCTTTAGGCTGTAGCAGACAAATGCAATAAGGACATTATTGTTTTTCCTTCAAAAAAAGATTTAAGAAATCCTGAATAAAATGTGTTTCTAAAAAAATAAGGATATTTTCAGAAGCAGACAAAATAGACAGACTATGTTTACAGAAACAAAAATGTCATAAGTAAGGATTATGGCAAAAGTGGAAAGAAACATGTCTCTTAATTCAAAATAATTTTACTAATAAAAATAACGATTTATGCTCCATGTTTAATGAACAATGTTGCTATAGAACAGTGCCTTACACATTCTGGTTACTGGGTCACATTAGTGACCAAATAATGAAGTTCCAACTCAAATGGGCTTTGGGTGGAAGTTTAATTTTCAGTGCACACCCCTGGAACTATTAAAACTGGTCACTGCATTTAATTCATATCCCCACACAGATTGCTGAACACTATTACTGAAGCCAGACATATTATAGCTGGAAACTGGTAATGTCACAACTGTAGATCTTCCAGCAATAATGCTAATAACATTTAGCAAATCTGTAATAAACACAGGCTGGTGTGTAATTCTTTTGTGGCGACACAGGCTTACATATAATAATTTTTTCCTAGGGAGACATAGAGCGGTTTGTATTTTTCTTTTGAAGAGATTTGTTTGGGGGATACAGGCCATTTTTTGGAAATAGCAAACATTTGTTGGTCATCATTAAATGATAAGTATCTGTCAACAGACCCAACCATAAAATGTTTATGTGGATTGCAAGTTTGCATTTTATAAAACAGCTAACTTCTAGCTTTTGACCTTAGCTCCTAACTTTTGAATAATGTTTTCCAGACCTGCTTTAGAATATGTAATAACATGATTAAATATGTGGGGGAGATTTGGTGTCGTGGTAGTACTTATACAGGGTCTGGTCAACCAATTAGCTGCAGCCTAGGGCGCTGGGACCTGGGGCAGAACCCGCGGTACTTAAGATTTTTTCTAAAATATCTTTTGCTATTGATTATGCGCATGATAGCTGCCCCTTGTGCTGACGCTGCCATTGCGCTCCCTTCGTCTTCCCCTCCTCCTCCCCTCTCCATATCAATGTGCAGGCATTCAGTGGATCAGATGAATCCACCATCTTTGATCTCTTGGAGGCTCTGGAACTCTCAGGTAAGTTTCATTCCTTTACACGCTCTTTCTCTCATTAAACTATATATGGGTTGGTGGGAGATGCTCCACATGGTTTAAGAAAATGATTTTCTGATTGATAATCTTTTGCTGTTTCGGCAGGGGATACCAGACAGAGTTAATCCTTTACTTAAATATCGTAACATTAATAAGTTGAATTTGATATTTATTAATTTCAATACAATTTCTGTTTTAGATTTGATTCTGATTGGGGATCAGTAATAGGAGCATAGTTGCAAGTCATAAATCTACTGCTAGTAACAGTTTTTACATGGAACTATAGTTCTCATCCTAGACACACCAGAGAAATACAATTGTTGTATTTTTTGCAGCTTTGACAAAACTGTTCTGAAGAAAAAAGCGTTTAGGTTAGATAGATAGAAAATTCTCTCTTATGTTTCTAACAAATTAACTGTAGATTTAAATGTACTGAGAGGATCATAGCATCCACCTTAATGATCCTGATCAGTATCCCATATTACAGGATGGTGTTCAATTTGTACGAAAACTCGCACTCTTTCACACACTATTTTCCCCAGCCTTGAACAAGAATCCTTCCTGAAACCCAAATCCAAACGTTGTAACTGTTGTAGTTTTCACAATGTGTCTATATCCTTATCATCTATAGATACAGACAGGCAGTAGATGCAGAAACAATATATTGATTGCAATATTAGTTTGTAATATATTAATTTATCTGTACCATGTGTAGAATTTAGTATGTGGGGCAGACATAAAGATAACTTATGGAGAGGGTTTTGAAGCATTCTAAGAAATGATGAAAATGTGTCCAGTTAAAACCCGTCAAAAGTAGCTTTAGGCTGATATTGGGGATATTTCAGGGACTATAAGTATGTGATTACAAGAAAGGCAATGGTGTCTGTGTAATCTATACAATAGGCTCTTGTACTCCCCTGACCAACAGCTCCAGGAGTAAGGTACTGTAAGCTCAACACTCAAATTTCCATTTCACAGTAAAATAAGGTAGATTTTTGGGTATGAAAGTTAGACTTAAGCTAGGTACACATCTATGCAATTATCGTGTAGATCACACGATTCATGATCATTTGTTCAGATATTGAAAGACTTTGTACGCTTTCATGATCAGGGTTTATTGTTCCAAGTACAAATAACGCATCTGTTGATTTGGTTTTCTAAGTTCCTAAAAATTATGATCAATGATGGAATGATGTGGGGCAAATGTGGAAGTGTGCATGCATTCACGATCAGCAGCATTGGCAGATATCTGTAGATTGTGGACAGAGTCACGATCTATTCAGCAGATGGTTATGAGAAATAAAGAACACAGATCTGAGGGTAAATTGTGTACTCATGAATCGGCATGCTCATTGGAAGTTTCAATTGTTGGTGAAATCGTTACAGAAATTGCATCTGAAGTAAGATTGCATAGGTGTGTACCCAGCTTTATGTGCAACTCTTTATCAGGCCCTGTATTTGTAACTTACATAATTTATAGCTAATAAATAGAGGTGGGTCTTTGAAGATCAATTTATTCTGCTGTGTGCTGTAGTTGGGGTAGGATATCAAACACTTAAGGCCAAATTCTTCTGGAAAAATGTGAGAATGAAGTAAATGTTTCACAGAACATTTTTGAAAAATCTTATCATCTCTAAATGTAAAATATTCTCAAAACTTTTTAAGAAATGTTCTAATTCATACTTTAAAGGGCAACTAAATGTCACTTATGAAAGACAAAATGCGTGAGTGCACAATATATTTCTATTGCACAAATGCTCATAGTTGTCCAATTCATGCATACAAACAGCACACTCACACACTAGTGCTGCCGTACAAATGCTCTGTGATAGAATACAGCTTGAAAATTTCCAGGGTGGAAATAGTGAAATGTAACTTTAAAATCTAAACAAGTATTTAGATTAGCGTCACCCCCTTCATTTATTTAATCATTTACATTTTTCACTTAAAATACTGCTTGTTTTATCTTCATTTAAATCTTAGATTAATAATTAGATTACTTTTTGGATGTTCTTATTGCTTATAGTGGACCTAGAAATGTGCTTTTTCCAAAAGAGTAACTGTAAATTGCAAAATTCACCATTTAAAATTATAGAACAAGATGTGATCTTTGCCACCTCAGAAGTGATGGAAAAATCACATGCTTCTGCGGAGAGAAAAACAAAGCAAGGAATTCCTCATTTTTTCTCCCTTTTAACTCATTTAAATCATTTCAGAAAACAAAATCTAATTTTTGCAGGTGGATGCATTTGTATGTGCACTCGTATTTCACGATTATCAAGAAACACCCCAACTTTTCCCATCAAACTGTGCAAACCCGCACAGAGGCAACTTGTGCAATTGTAGAAATATGGCAGCACGGTGGCCAAGTGGTTAGCACTTCTGCCTCACAGCACTGGGGTCATGAGTTCAATTCCCGACCATGCCCTTATCTGTGTGGAGTTTGTATGTTCTCCCTGTGTTTGCGTGGGTTTCCTCTGGGTGCTCCAGTTTCATTCCACACTCCAAAAACATACTGGTAGGTTAAGTGGCTGCTATCAAATTAACCCTAGCCTGTCTGTGTGTCTGTTAGGGAATTTAGACTGTAAGCTCCAATGGGGCAGGGACTGATGTGAATGAGTTCTCTGTACAGCGCTGCGGAATCAGTGGCGCTATATAAATAAATGGTGATGATGATGATATGGCATCACAAAGCAGTATTTACACTGAGCTTATGGAAATGCTAGTTCAAACTCTGCAGACATTGTATAAAACAGATGGGGGGAAATTAGTTAAATTGACATATATACCTTAGCAACATTGACAAACTGTTATAGAGTAATTTCATTACATGATGAAGTAAATTTCAAAATGGTATGCAAAATATATTTCTTTATTGTTTGGCAGTGGTTTGGTATTTATAGCAGCGGATGTATAGAATCATTTATAATATGCTCCTATCTTTCTATTTTTTTGGCAAGTCAGCCTGGAGAAGGCATTTTCTACACTGAAAAGAGTCTAAATAATCGCACTTGCTATAGCAAGTAAGATTTGTGAGTAGACCACTTTGACAGGATGTAGGCCACCCTGTTTTTTTGTGGGGACTGACTGGGACTGCCTTGCCACTATTACTTTTCATTATCCCTAATGCACCCCCTCTAAACGCTATAGGGGTCTCTTTGCTGCCACCACAAGGCTCCTTTACCGACACCTTCTGGGTACAAATTTTCTGTTAGGGCACCTCTTTGCTGGGGTCTTGGGCTGCTACACCTGACCTCTTCCTTCAGATCAGGGTTGCTGTGGATGGTTCCCATTGGCCTCCCGCAATGACCAAAGCTGCAGGATAGCAGACAGGGAGTTGCTAGTAGATTCTGGGTCCCAAACCTCAGAACAACCGAATAACAGATTAGAGTGCTCTAATCTGTAGGTGACAGGAATTACAGCAGGTTCATAGGAGTCAAAGCAGGATCTTAAAGCAGTGACGATCTTAAAGCAGAAACAGTCCTTATAAGGCCCATTACACACTAGTAAGCAGTACTAGTGATCATCCAGAATATTTACACATGTATAAGATAGCTGAAGCAGGCAATGCATTGTATTTCATGTACAATGTATTATGGGTTCTATACTGTTATTATATGCGTAAATACTGTTACTGAAAATATCTATTATTATTAAGAATGCATATGGTCTTTAATGAGATTTTGTGGAAATTATTTCTTGATATGATATGATAAAATATTCATTCTTACTTGTATTAAGCTGTGGTAATCAAAGTAAATAGAAAGATAATTCTATTTCAATGTCTGCTCTAAGAGCTGGGTTTAAATTGGAATCAACTCTGTGTGATAATGAAGGTAGTTTATTAAATAGTTATTACAATATTAGCATTAATAGTGCATTTGCCACGTCATTGGACCTTCATGCTTTCAGATTAGCACAGTAAGTAGCACCTAAATAGATACCATTTTACAGAGGTCATATTTATTTTTGCAGCTGCTGCAATGTTCTACATGCGCTCATTGAATGACGAAAATGCCCAGAAATATATAGGCCACAGAGAGCACCGACCTCTCATTGCTTAAGAATTTCTGAACAACCAAGTTTATTGTGTGTGCAAAGCAAGGTATATTTTGTAATTCACCCAGTCGTAATGCACACACAATGTTCACTCCTTTTTTGGCAATGAGGAATCGTGAGGAGAAGATGTCAGTGTTTTCAACGTATTGACAGCGGTATGTTCTTTAGAGAAGAGTAGTTTGCCTGTGTTTGACTCTGAGCAGCACACCCACCCAAAAAAAAATTTTGTTTTTGAAATTCAGGTGTTTGACAGTGAAGACAATTTTGTGAGAGGTAGTCACATTTATATTAGCAAGCAGCTAAATTACAGGGTGCTGTGTTTGACAGCACAATCAAGTAGCACCCTGTATTTTGATCAATAAATAGTTCAGATATCAGTAACACTGCTTCTCACACAATTGCTTTCACAGTTAAACACTTGGGGGCTGATTCAACAAGGCACGTATCTGCTGATTTAAGCATATTGTACGCAAATTCACTCTGTGTATGCCGAGATCCAGGACATGTGACAGTGAACGCAGCAATATCCACTTAATTTTTGAGTGAAAATGACACCTAACACAGCCTATGAGTTCGGGGAGGGAATGTGACAGGTAAGGGGTGTTTGGCCGCTGTTAGTTTACAATAAGAGTGTGCTAAACTCAAGTGTATGCAGTCATGTCCGACTCAAGCTCTGGGCATCGCAAAAAGTTACTTGTTTTTCTGCCGCACTGGTCAATAGTGATTGTTGGATGCTCTTTGCAATCAAGAGCAACTGTAAAAATGTGTTTATGTTCAGTAGACATTAACAACATTCCTATCAATGTATTTCAAGGAAAAAAAAATAGATTAAAAAAATCAACTTTTTTAAACTGTTTTATCATCAATGAGAAAAGATTATTAAGTTTATTATAATAATTATATTATTAGCATGTGACATTATTTTAATAAAAAATATTTGTATTGTTTTGCAAATGTATAATCCACAAAGGTATTGGGAAGTATCCTGCAGGGTCTTGTATAGTAGAGCACTGCAGACCAACACCCAAATTCATTAGCGCATGTTTCTTCAGATCCATTCCTTGTTGAATTTAGCAGTGTGCAGAGCCAAATTGCATGCTTTTTAAAACAAATGCACATTGCGCTCAGTATGCGTGCATTGGTGAATCAAGCCCTTGGATTTTAAATGCAATTTTTTTTTACTATTAATTAATATATTTAATTATAATAATATACTGTATACCAGACACCTGCTATTTCTCTGATTTTGGCTACTTAAATCAACCCACAAACCTACCTCTTTTCAACTTGACCACAGTAAGCCATCGCTGACTACTCTTAAATCAGGAAAATTTACTGTTGTTCCATTGCTGGGTTTATGCAGAAAATGATTGTTATTACAACTTGTATTTTCTGTCAAATCCTGCCAGAACATTTACTACTCATCCCTTACCTCCAGTGTTCTGAGTACTGAGGATGTTAACTATAACCTATGCAGTTTGAAACTTTTCTTATATGGCCTGTCTATTAAGACGGAAGTTTGGACATGTTTATGAACTATACAGAAAAGCTTATGAATATCTACTATATAAATGCCTAGTGGCGTGTGTGAAAAAAAAAAAAACCAAGCTGCAGCGCCACCTGCTGGGCAGAGTTATACACTGACCTATATATTTCTTGAAGGAGAAGTGACAGTTGGGAGTGGTTGGTGGTTGCCGGGGGTGACAGTGGGGAGTTTTTAACACCTTAAGTAGCTTGATGAAGGATGTGGCGATGAAGATGAAGGATGAGGTGATGGAGAAAAATGATGAGGTGGTGACATGTGGACAAAACCATGTTAAAAAGGGCGCTTGCATCGGGAAGTAACGCTCTTCCCCTGAGGAGGCCTGGGCTAGGCCCAAATGCATGACAAGAACCTTTTTAACACCTTAAGTAACTTGATTTGACTAGAATGCATGAGTATCATGCACGGGTTAACTTGTATCTGTATATGTATCCTTCATATTGGCATTCCTGCATAACAAGCATCAACTTAGTATTCGTGTTGCAGCTGATCACTGTTCCAGAAAAACTTTAATCCTCTGGTCTGGTCTGCCTTTGAATCTTTACATCTACTATATATTATACATATACAGTTAAACATATAAATACATTTGATATTGGGTTTCAGGACCCTTGAGTCACTGTGGTCTATTTCATATATAAGATGCTAAATTGTAACACAAGAAAGTAAGGAGACAAGGGGAAATTCAGGGGAGGAGAGTTAGATTTGGGTGTCATCAACATAGAGGTGGTAGTGGAAAACAAAGGAGGTGATAGATGCACTAATGAAGGATGTATACAAAGACAAGAGAAGTGGGCCTTGGACGGACCCTTGTGGGACCCTCATAGGTAGAGGGAGGGGGAGTCTGAGGTAGAAACAAGAGGAAGCAGTTGGAGAGGTAGGAGCTGAACCAACCATGTGAAACCTTGTAAATTGTACAACAGACTTTAACCTCAGTTTATTATGATTGGCCCATATGAGTATTTAATGGAGTCATTTTAGAGTTAGTTCTATCCTTGAGAAAGACCTACTTTGATAAGTTCAAAACGCGTTAGCAGGAAAGCCTTTTATGGTTTGTGCAGAAAACTTCTCTACCATTAAAGAAACATCAAGTGGACAAGCCTCACATTATACCCCGGGGACAACTTTTAACTTTTTTATCATTGTGCACACTGTGAATGCTTCATCCCCTGTCTAGTAGGAAGCTTTTTGTACAAATTATGTTGAATATATGTTTTTATGTTTTGTGTATTATATATTTATACTTTTAAAAATAATATACTTTTAAAGCAATGTCACACTAGATTTTGCTTTTGATTTGTTTTATTACATACACCTGATATTTGAGCAATCTTAGAAGAAGAATGTGACGCGGTGGGTCTGACAGCCATCATTTTCCCCATCTGTCATTTTAAACACTTAGAGTGAAAGTTGCTTGTGCTTAGTTGAACACTGGGTTGCTTTACTTTATTAACCTCATTTGTTACATAATCTAAGTGTGTATAAAAACCTATGAGATGGACTTAAGTTAACCATATTATTCTTAAATAAAGCCAGGTGGGTTACATGTATTCATCTGAACATTATATCGGATTACAACATGGTGGATGTACTGTTTCCTGACCAAGGCATCACTTCCCTCTTACAGACAGGAAGCTGAGAGTAGCTGGAGCCCCTCTGACATCACAAATGACTGGAAGGGGTTAAAACAGGGAGGCTCTCTTACTTAACCAGGAATAAGTCAATCAGCAACTGGTTGGAGCAGCTATTGTTCCCCCTGGAACTGTGTCAGACTCCTAGTCTCCAAAACAGCAGGAGGGAAAGCCATGAGGGAAGGACAGCTCTCCACTCCCATCTCCATCCCACTCATACCTCCCAGCCAATCACCAGCATCTGTGACCTGTGGATAACCCTGCAGGGAGGGATTCCACACATGGGAAATGTTGTCCCTTTAAGAAGACCTGCAGGAGAGACTTCTGGGTGTGTGGGATTTTTGCTTCTAGAAGCTACTGGCGTTGGAGTTTCGGCTGCTGCCCGTGTGCTGAGGATTTTACCTGGGAGTATTGTGGCTATTGGATTACAAGCTTTTCCTGGACTTGCATACTTGTTTGCTCTGCCTGGCTTATTCTATTAATCACGGACATCATCCTTCCCCTATAACTTGGACTGGTAAAGAAAACCTATTTTCGTTATAAACAATTTGGGGTTATTGAACACTGGGGTGTTACTGGGTGATGGTTGAAGTTTGGTGAACACTGGGTGTTGTTTGAATTATGGTTTGATATATATAAGCTATTGTTTGCAGTGAGCTGTAATAAAGATACCGTTGTATCCACACCTTTTCTTTGCCTGTGTGATCCTGAACCCCTTGATACCAGGACTTTCTTCTGGGTTCCTACCCTAACATCCTGGTATCTTCACAAAGAACAAGAGAATATAACCTAGAACACATATTCCAAAGATTTTTTACAATGCTTTGATAAAGAAAAGTCCTAGAAGGTGCAATAGTAAATGGTGACATCACTATTTTGGAAAAGAAAATGGCTTCTTATACATGCACCTTTTAGATTAATCATAGTAGAATTGTGAGATTTGGTCAACACTAAAGATTACGTCTAATAAGTGGATTTTCACTAGAGGGCAGCACCATCTTGGAAAAAGAGTCACTTTATCTTACATCAGAGTGGGAAATTGTTATCACAAGATGTTTTATTTATTATTTTTTTGTTTTGTGTTTGGAATTCACATGTTTTATTGTAGCTAACAATATCACACTATGTTGAGTTTTTGTTTGTTAAATGCATCTCATGTTCCCTAGGCAATGCCAATCTGTAGGTTTCCTTGCTATAGTGCCACCAGCCTGGGTTGATAAAACCTAGTTCTACAAATCCGTAAACTTGGGGTGACATTACGCATATTGATATCCCACTTATTTCATTAAAGATAGGGACAGCCTCACTCATTATTACATCAACTGGCACCTGCATACCTCTACTTTTGCTGCAATTGCACTACCTTAACTTCTTGCTTTACAACTGCATGTACAGGGTTCCAATTTGATGATTACCCACAATGACATTAGGTGGGTAAGACTGTGCTAAGACAGGGTGGCAGACCCAAGGGTGTTAGTGATAAATCTACTTACATCTACACCATGCAAACAGGGGGACACAAAATAAAAGGATTAGTAAAGTGTTACATTTCCTATATGAACATTTGCTCTTGATCAAAACTATGTACTTTTTAAAAATGTGCTGCATCCATCATTAATCCCCCGTTTCATTATCAAGCTCCCATATAATCAATTATTCCTGCATATCATGTACCCCATCAATTCACATTATCATTATGGCCTTCATCAATTCCCCATATAATAATAATATCTCCTTCATTTCTCCATATCATCATTATCCCCAAATAACCATATCCCCATCAATGTCCCATATCAAAATGCCCCCCTCCCCCCCAGCAATTTCCAACATCATCATATACACCATGAATCCCTTCCCTCCATTTCCTTATTTACTTGACCAGCCAGCTACCCACCTAGTCTCAGTGTCTGCAGCTCCACTGTGGACCACTCTATACTTTCTGCTCAGTGAGAAAGGGAATATCTGTGTTCCCATCCCCTCATCATCATCATCTATTTATATAGCGCCACTAATTCCTCAGCGCTGTACAGAGATCTCATTCACATCACTCCCTGCCCCATTGGAGCTTACAATCTAAATCCCCTAACATACACACACAGACCGAGAAAGACTAAGGGCAATATAATACCAGCCAATTAACCTATGAGTATGTTTTTTTTGAGTATAAATTAACTTTAGAGCCCTAGAATGCAGGCTCAGAAGCATGGCATGCTAAGGCTTCAAAGCCTTACGGAGTCAGCAGTAACACAGAATAGAGCTCATTAAGCTCCCTGCCAACCACAGACAACATGCTATTCTCCTCTGAGCACCGCAGCACTCATACATACATGAGCCCATGTAGCAACTGGATAACACAAAAACATTATTTTCTTTAAGGGGTAGACATTCATGTTACTGTGTGCATCTGAAGTTGCAAAGTGGGCATATTTTACAAAATGATATTGTCATCATGAGAAAGTACACATTTTTTAAGAATGTAATTATGAATATCTAATAATAAATATCACATAATGTCTCAATATTATATGTATGTATGATTATTCCTGACATATTGACGATTAAGTAGATGTGTGTGAATGTGTTAGGTACAGTATATGTATTACATGTGCTATTTTACATAAGGTTTGGACAGGCAATCTGGCGTCTGCCAGAAAGGCTCGCACCTCTGTTTTAATAAAACATGACATATGCTGTACTGACACATGTGTACCAAGTCCTCACTATTGCACTGGGTCAGCAATGATGTGAAAAGATATACACAATAATGAGCCATCTAGTGAATGAAGTAGCCCTTTCTGACATCATTATATTTGAACACAGTTTCCTTAGCTTTGAGTTCATACAAGAATGTGGACTTGCATACTTTACGTTCCATGCTATTGTTTTAGCCCATGTCCATTCCTCATATGTATGGTAGGTTGATATATGCAAAGTGTATATAAGTTGGTGTATGTATGTGCTGGTGCCACTGGTAGGTGAAAGTAAAGCTAAATCTTCATATGCTCCCTACCAAAATAATCATGTATATCCTTGTTGGTAGGCCCCACCCCAAAGCAATACTAAGAGAACCTGTTAATACATAATTTTATTTCCATTGCATACTTCTTTCTAACGTCAACTCTGCTTTGAGTCCTAGTTACTAGATATACAGTTTAGATGCTCAGCTGTGGGCTCTGCAGAATAAAGATAGCATAGCACTGAATACAATCAAAGAAAATTATGATCTTGCTGTTTTTTTGTACATGTGGGTGCAATTTTCAATTGTCTTGCAGTTTAATATAGTACATGGTTGAATCATGTTGCGAATGTTTCTGTCTTCTTATAACACTGGCTCTAATTTAGGATGAACAACTGCTCCCATAAAGAAAAACTACAGCTGCCTCTGTTTATTAGGCTACAGAAAGGTCTCTCTGACTAATGTCCTTGGATTAAATGAATATGGAATAATAAGAGTTGATTTATTTGTGCTCTAGTAGGATAAAACTGCCACTGATTTCAAAAGAAACCATTAATCTGAGGTCTATTGTAGCTTGTAAATTCTAAACGGTGATAGAATTAGTCTGGTGGCCTCTGAGTAATAGACTATTGGTTAAAATAATACAAAAAATACAAAGAAACACACACTTGTGAAACATTATAACACACATGAATAAATAGACTTAAATCTATTTGTTTTAAAGCACAAGAGGCCACTCAATCTCATTAATGTATAATGTTCAGAGGAGCTAAATTAATGCCAAATTTAGGGTGGATTGAGTTTTGTGACGGCAACGACTATTTTGCAGAAATGCAAAGTTCTGACAGAACAGTCCTTGAGTTCCATTTTAGCTTCATTGTTACGCAGGTTTTGGTGTAAATTTGCATTTTGTTAAATGTATACTCTATGAATAGAACTGTGACAACAACAGTCAATTAATTCTGATGTACTGATGTGCTGTGTGGTTGGGGTATACAAAATACCACTGGGGAAACATGTGAAATTTAGTGGCCATCATGCGAATATTCAGAATATGCATTTTTTAAAAATCTCATTTGCCTGCCATATTTTGTGGTGCTCTCATTGGCGGAAATATGTCTTCTACTCTTAAAGAAAGTGTCACTAGCCCTAATAAAGAAAGAAGTAAGGCTGCAAACTTGGACAAAACTGCAAAGGACTTTTAAAGGACAGTTATTATTGTGAGTCAGGATAAGACATTTCAGAATGTCCACAACAGATTAATTGACATAACAGTCTAAAATTGATTATTTGTCTACTTATATAAATCTACAGTCAGCTTAAATCTTAATAAGTAAATATATATCAATTGCATTCCCCTTAAGTCCTCTTATACCTTAATCGACAGAATGGGGGCAAGTAAGGGTAAGCTGACTACAGCAAGGGTGTGTTCACATAAGTGCAGATGTGGTTCCATGCCCACATATGACTTTTAAGAGGTGTATCTCTTGTGGGTACTGACTAGTGCAAAAATGCCCGATGAAGGTGACCATCAGCAGCACTATCTAGGCACTTCTACTTCCTTTTTTACCTCTCCAGCTAAGTAGATCTTAATAAAATTTAGTGTCGGGTCTGTAGCATATCAAGTCACTGCTGTTTTTTCAAATTACTTATTTGTCATTTCAATTTCAATTACTGCAGGAAATAAGAGTGACAATAGATATTTAATGAGGTAAACAACGGGCATGCAGTTGTTTTGTAATTATTTGTGCTTTAGATGGAATATGCGACTTTTGCATTTATTAAGTAGTAGTCAAGATATTATTTTCTTTCTTGTGTATAACACTTTATTACATTAATATATTGTGCACAAATAGGGTAATGTGACTTTTAGTTTTCCCCAGAAAACTTAACCTTTCTATTCATATCTCACCTGCACTAGATTTTATATCTAGACTAAAAAATGAAGATATACATATAGGGCATGAGTCAGTAAGGAGAGCAAAGTATAAAAAAGAGTAACTTTGCATTGGAGGGGTAGGTAATTTTAAAATGTGCAGACAGATTTATAGTTGGGGTTGGGCAAATCCTAGATCATATTCAAATTTCATTGTAAACTAAAGCTATCAAGTATTTATGTGCTAGATGAAAAGATTGCCAGCATTTAACTTATGTGCAAAATAATAAAATAATTTTCACCCCTTGCATTGTAACCTGGTTTGTGTCACAGAATAGTTACTCTTTTTTTTGCCTTCTTTCCTTAAGGACTCAGGCCCAAAACGTTCTTTTTTTTTTTTTTTTTTAATACATGTAGCACTTAGATAAAGTAATTAAAACTAGTGTACATTAAACATTTTGGACTCTCCAAATGGCATTAACACCAATGTTTCTATTTTTTTAGCAACATTTAAAGCCATATCAACCCGCGAGCAAACAAATCATAAAATGAATTCACCTTGAGAAAACATTAACAACAAACCCAAAACAGTTACTGTTCTTAAAAACCCATATTCTTTCTAAAACTAAACACTACAGAGATTTTCAAGAGACTAATGTTTTTGTAAACACTACAGTGCAAATTTGTGCTTTTGAGACTTTTCTATTCCAGATAAATATTTTACATGCCAAAAGAAAATATAAAAATACAAATTGTCTCAAGTGTATAAATACCTTATGGGTCTAGGCTAGATATATGTGAATAAAAGGCATTTGCAGGGTCAATGGAAAAGGTGGAAAGATGGAAGTGGTTGCTTAAGGTGACCGTCATAAGTTGTAGGGGAAATTGGAAACTTGCCACAGGTGGGAGTTTTCTTTTGGGTCAGCATCAAAAGCAGAAAGGCATTTTTCACCACTTGAGGCATTGTATGCTTCAAAATTATGCTTCCAAAATGAATAAAAAATAAAAAAACAGCATTATTTTAATGAATCTCCTTTTTCCCATTCTCATTCATGTGTTTGTTGTTTCCATGAGGACTGTACAAAAGAATATATATTTTTTGTGTTTTTTGTAATTATTGTAAAATTGTATGTATATGTGCGGAGTCACCATTTTCTGACTCTTCCATCACTAATTCTTCCTATTAATACAGAGAAGTTAATCCTAGGCTTGGGGACCAAGGGCCTGATTCATTAAGGAAAGTCAAGCAACAAATTGAGTAGGTTTTCTTACTCAAGTTTTCTGGACAAAACCATGTTGCAATGCAAGGGGTGCGAATGAGTTTATTATTTTGCACATAAGGAAAATACTGTCTGCTTTTTCATGTAGCACAAAAATATTTGATAGCTTATTTGCACACCGAAATTTAAAGTTGATCTAGGACATGCCCTACCCCAATTATAAATATGCCATCACATTTTAAATTTACCTCCCCCTCCAATGCAACATGGTTTTGCGTTACTTACTAACTTACTTTACTTTGCTAAATGAATCAGGCCCCAAGTAGCTATAACAACAGAAGCAGCAGTGCTGCTCTAAGACAGACATAGACAACTTCCTGCAGTTATAAAGAGATGAATCATCAGTGACGGGATGCTCCAAGGAACTAAATTTGATTGGAACTTCACTGGAAGGCAAAAGGGACTCCCCAGTGTAATTGATCACTAAGTTGAAAAATAAAGGAAAGTCCCCTTTCATTAAATTGGAGGATCACAGTTAGAAAGTACAAATAGACCTGACAGCTTCAGAGGCTCTTAACATAGAATCTCTGTAGATGGCTGAGTACCTATATACAGAACATTATACAGAGACTCTAACTGTGAAATAAATGATCCTTCTGGGTCCCTAAATGTTGATTATTCAGACACACTCAGAAGTCTACAAAAGGATTAACCTATTACTTAAAATAAGAGAGCACCACAAAGTTTTTCGTTTTTTGCCTGTGTCTACAAGAAGCTTGAGCTTTGCATTGACCAGTTGAGTTTCTGATTAATGTTAAATGCAGAATAGGGTATCTCATAATCATATCACGTTAATCAGCAAAGAGTAACTTAACTGGCTCACATGGCAATGGTAAAGTTAAGACATGCTGAAGGCTCTATATTTCTATCATAGTATTTTTAATGGCCAGTATTGTTGGCACTCAAGTGTGGAGTACAGGATTCTCCATATAATTGTTATTCTTTTTGAACTTCTCCCTTGCTGTTTTTTCCTGCATAATAAAGTCTCATGTTTAGCTTGTGCAAAATGCATAAAACACTGTAAATGGCTCAGTCACACTAAGTGTGAATGTGAGAAGTAATGCTCCCTGTGGTGATCTACACTATAGACAGTACTGTTTCTCCCTTACAGTCACAATAACCACCACGGAGAATACAGGTCCACAGTGGGTTAGAGAGCAGCAATTGGTTGGAGGCAAATTTTCTTGCCCTGGGTGGAGCAATGTATGATGGCCTAAGCAGGGTCAGGGCACGTGCGACTAAAGCTGGGTACACACTACAGAAATTTCAACCAGCTTTTTATGCCGAGCGATTTTACATGCGATCGATGGTCCGATCGCTCGGTCCATGGACTGCATACACACTAGCCTTGTTTAGGACGATAAAGGAAAGAGCGGTCGTCCCTTTAGCGACTTTTTACAGCCATGTTGTCGTGAGCAATGACTGTAATTTCGTACTCATTGTTGTGGATCGGTTGGAAGTTTTTACACACTACACAGCAGAAACGAGATTGGAACAAAAATATTAAACGGTACAACCAACCAAATGAGGCGACAATCGTCCATTTGGGCAGACTTTTGACCATCGTGTCACTGCACACACTGACCCGACTTTTGAACGAGCGGTCGTATGTCAGCTGTTTGAGCCGATTATTGGATGAAAACAGTGTAGTGTGTACCCAGCTTTAGTCTTATATCTGCATTTGTGTATGTAACACCCTTTCTCACTTCACACTCCACCAGTTGGAGTCTTAGGTAGTTACTCAAAGCACTGTGTAAACACCTTAGCTGCTTTTGCCTGTGCCTAACGACATTAGACTTTAATTTAGTTCTATATTCTGATAGTTGACAGATTGGTGTGATCTGTATTAATAGTGTTTGCTGGGCTAAAATCTTCTGATTGCACAATAGCAAAAGAAAAGCTCAAGCATAGAACAGTCAGCTTGGTCAGCATCAACCACATTTTCAATTTGTATACTCAGTGGAGAGATTCAGCTTAAGGTAGGCATTAACCATTTTTTCTGCAATACAACACTTGAGACAGAGGTTTCCTGGATAAGGATCTGCAGAAATTATTTCTTGCATCAATTCCCATAGAGGAACACCTTTTTTGCCCTAAGCACTATGCCATTATTGCCACTGGGGCCTCCAAATGCATCACCACTATCTTGAATATGACAAGGTAAACCATTGTTGGGTTGTCCTATGCCTTTCCTATTTGTGACAAGGTATATAAGTGGTGCGTTCTGATATGCCACACATCAAGCATCACCATTGCATTCAGCTGTCAGGTGACTGATTACAGTCAGTTTTTATTACTTTACTCTGTCAGCCCCTGTAATTACCAATGGCTGTAATTTACATGATACAACTTTTGTCCATACGACTGTGACAATATTAAACTTGAAAACTCCAAAAGTGTTGATGTAAATGACTTATGCAGTCACATATTATTCCTACTATCATTCTACATTCCAAATTGCTTAAATCTTGCCCTATCTCCCTTTGAATTGCCCACACACAATCCATTCTCTGCTACCAAACTGCTTTAAACAGCACTACCTGCAAATGATATCATCACTGAGCAGTCATTTATATTTGAAAGGTCAGTTTACAGTATAAATTGACTACTTAGTTTACTAAAAGGCAAAATATCATTTATACTTAAACACCTTGTAAGGGTTCTTTAATAAGGCTTTGCATTATTTTTTCACGTTTCTTTTAAGCTAATGTATAGCATTGCCTTATGTATAGCAATGAGCCATTTGTCAAGTGATGAAAGAGCCTCTAACAACAAGTTGAACACCTTCATGACATTATTAAATTCACCAATAGATTTTCAATTGTTTATTGTTAATGTTTAACAATGTTCTCAAGCATCTGCATGTGTCTAATAGCGTATGAAGACTGGCACACACCATTTCATCTCAAATAACGTATTAATTATCAACACTAGACAAATCTTTTATGATTACCTTTAAAAACTTGATGACATTTGTTTTAACAAATATCACAGCAAAGCTTTCCTGGGATACCAAAGCAGCATACCTAAGTTTGACTTAATTATAGTAAAAATATTGTGCATACGCATCACAACAGAAATTAACCAACTTTAAAATATATCAAGACATCCAGTGATTAAAATGTAATTTTGCGCTAACACACAGTGGATATTTAAAATGTTCATAGTGCATGAAATTACCTCATATTATGGGAAATGCATGCCTTCTAGCAATTATGTCACTTATGCTTATAGTAATTAAGCGCTGATATGCAAGTGCCAATAATGTTAACTAATGTGCATAAATATTCTCATTGCATTCCATAACTTCGCCAACAAAAGATATATTGCTTCTAAACAAAAATATATTTCTATCAATACAGCTGGACTAAATGTAACACAAAGTTTTGACAAAGGGAATGAAAACTGAGTTGTCACTCACTAGCCTAGAATGTACTATTACATCTTTGCATAGATTCAAGGGCACAAATGTGCGCTGGGTTCGCCAATTTCACCCACAGGGATTGAAATTCTGAGTTTAAAGGATACAATGTGATTTACTATTAAGAGACTGCTTAGTGTAAATGTTAGTAAGTGGACTTTATTCTTTTGAAAAGAACATTGCCAATGTGCATTTTCATGGATCTACTGTATTTCAAGAACCATGATTGCCTAAAGTTAAAATAAAAAGTATTTTTACTCAGTCTTGAATTTTCCTGCCAGCACATAAAACTATCTTATTCTCCACCTTACTTTTTGGTGCACATTTATGTATAAAAAAATGATTTCAAGTACATACAGTAGAATGTGAGTTTTTGCTGTTTCCTTCTTTTTCAATTTCTAGACCCACAAATCCACAAATAGGTGGTGCAGAACCTCTGCAAAGAAATTTTTCAGGGGCAGTCCCAAAAAGTGCAATAAGGTAATGCTCCTTGTTATGCAGGAAGACAGTAATTAAGCGCATTAGTGTATCTTTGCATTCTTTCACACTACATATACTCAGAAAGTCAACGTACACAACTGCTGTTATTCAAAACTGTGACTTTTTGCCACGTACGAGGGCAATGGACAGTAAAAGTGTGTTTGAACAATTGTGTATGGATTCAGACTAGGATGTAGTTGCAGATGCAACCTGAACTAGCAAACTACTTGTAGTTAGAGGTTTGTAAATGATTCACAGACTCTTATTGAGACTTTAGTAGTAACTCGAACATAGATTAAGATTTGTCTAGCAAAGATAAAAAATGTTTTTTCTTTTGAACACAGGAAGTTGTTTCTGCTGTAATAGGTAGGTTATTCAAGTTTAAAGAGTGCTTCATAGCAATTGCTTTCGTAACATGTATACTCTGTCTGTCTGTGCATGTATGTTAGGGAATTTAGACTGTAAGCTCAAATGGGGCAGGGACTGATGTGAATGAGTTCTCTGTACAGCGCTGCGAATTAGTAGCGCTATATAAATAGCTGATGATGATGAACATATAAAAGGTTTTTGTTCATGTTCACAAGTTGCACATGAGTGTTTGAGGGATGTGTCAAAAGGATTCATCTGCTACTCATTCATACCTGGATGTATCTTTACATCTGAATACAGTATAAATACACATACACTTGTGTGCAACTTTTTAAATGACAAGTTATGCTTATGCTTGCATTCCCCTCTGAATCAGGCCCAATGTGTGAGTCCTCAAATTTTGCTGTTTTCAGATTGCTTTATTTAGATGCAGCAATAATATCAAAACATAAATATTAATCAATATTATGAATCCATCTATATATTCTGAGCAAAACCATGTATCAACTTTGTTATGAAAAAGTAGTCTATCATCAAGTCTACAATAGTACAAATAGATATACTGTTACCATCCCCCACCAGCTTTGGCTACTTTAGTCAGAGAGAGATCACAGGGAAAGAAGTGAAGGCTAGGAAATGGTAAGAGAAGGAATTGAAACACTCAGTTATAAAACCGTAAACTCTTTTAATTCACTGAACCCATGAAAGAAATTAGTAACCATGGACTTTACAAGATGATCTGTAATCTAGGCAACACACCCCCAACCATTTAGCTCTAGTGTCATTGAAGCATGGGAACCTGATGAGCCTTCCAAGTAAAGTGGGCATTGTTTAATATAATTCCTTAAGGGTCAGAAGGAGCTGTAACTTCCATTATTTTGGAATAAGTTTAAGTGATTTACTATAGCTGAAGTCAGCAAATGAGGGATTTGAGTTTTCTTATATTTAGACGGGAAACGTTAAAAATATCAGAAATAATTAATTGAAGATATTAGGAAAAAATTATTTGTGAATAGTTTTTTCCAACATATCTTCAGTACAGTGTGTCTTCATCTTTTGTAAGACTACCAACTACTATTACAGCCAAACTGCCTGTAGCTGCTAATATAGTGAAGAATTTTACAAAGTGTATCTGGAGTTATGTGGCATTGGTGAGTAATTTGTAATTACACTCTTGGGTTTACATACTGTTTTCTGATAGATGGGTGTGTCCTTTATATCGCTACAATAATCTCACTCAGTAAAATAAAATATAATTTCTGCACTGTTCAACAAAACCTCGCTACTTCTTATTACCTATAACTACTGATCCATGAATCCATGATTTTGGTCCAGGCTTACAGCTTGCATTGTGCTTTCATGTTGTGATATAATTTTTGCCTGACTTAACGGGGCAAATAAGGGAGACATGGACAAAATATTTTAGCCAACATTTTTGCATGTAATTTGAGATCTTTAACTAGCAGGGGTATAGGCTTATAGCAAAGGCAATGTGCAGTATGCCTTCTGTAGATATGATGAGAATGTGTATCTAAACCAAATGTCCAGCAATGTATCCTTACAATGTACATCTATTAATAAAGGATAATTCAATGGCTCAATATTTTCATGTTGTTGTCTTATATAACGCTTGCTGTGTGCTGCCTAGTTTTCCCAAGTTTTACCTCCTTTTATTCACCCCAAATCTTTTACTCACAATACTAATTTTCAAATAATCAAAACTCATGATGAGCACAAATTAATTCTATTGGAATAGGTCAAATTGGTATAGGTTCCAAAATCTTTTTTACCTTATTAGTAGAAATTCATAAGCTTGTAAACAATGAATATATTATCAGATACTTCCAACTTCTGGTGCTTCAATAAGAAAGCTGTAATTTTTCCTTACTAACCATTTTCCACGGAAAGACAACATGAAATGACATTATATAGCACATCCATGTGTTTCTAAGGTCAACGTAAGTGAAGCTTTTGATTAAACATTTTCTTCCAAATAACCTTTGATTGCCTATCCAATTTTATTTTTAATATCCAAGCACCCCACTAATGGACTATTAAGGCACCATGTCCATGATTTAGTTCCCTTGTTGAATGGTGTTAGTTTAAAAGAAATCAAAGATACCTTTGACTAAGTGATAGTGTTAATTGCTTTAGATAGAAACTGGCAAGGAACATGATGGCTAAGTAATTGATTGTTTTCTCTGGAGTAGCTCTCATAAAAATGTATGAAAATGCACATCTTTGACAGTAACATGGGAGATAAACCATCAATCCTCAATTTGTAGAGAATTCAAATGTTTTTACAAGTGTCTTCGAAATCACATATCACCTGTTTTTTATCACGTTTTTCTGTTCAAAGCTGCTCCATACTGCTACTGTCTCAAACATAATTCCAGGATGGACTCAAGGATTGAGCTGCTCTTTACAGTATACTTTGTATATTGATTGAGTATATAACAACATGGAGGGCATGTGCTTGTGAGTTTAGCATGCCTGAGTTGACTTAGAGTGCTGTACTACAAGTGCTAATTTATATTTCACAATATCTAATATGCATAAGGTGTCTTTTTATTTCTTATTTTTTTATTTCTTATTTTTTCAAACAAAATATTATATTTGCCTTTACAGTTTTGCATTCTTTCCTGTTATGGCTAGCATGTCCTGTGATGGACATACTTGATAATACTTTTTAACTCTACTAATGTTGAGAAAAGAAAAATAACATGGGTTTAATTATACATTTTAAAAGAAACCATGCAAGGAAGACAGTTGCATATTTTCAAGCACTTACTATGGCAAAAAGGATAGTAGATTTATAAGAAATATTCAGTCCTTGAAAAAAAGGTTACCAGCAGTAGGGTACTTCAGGGAAAATTGTAGAGCCCTCAAATTGATTGTCTCATAATTCATTTGGCTGGTTGTAATGAACACTATCGTTCCTGTACTCTAAGACAGTGCTATATTTCCAAGCAAAACAAACAACAGGGAGTCGGGTAATCATATATGTGGGATAATTTAATGCTGAGAAACTGTACAGGTTTATGCAAAAATAAGTAACTAATTACAAGCTAAATACAAATAAGCTCAAATAATTATATATGATAAGTGACAAATAAATTACTTGTGAAGTGGATAAATAATTTATGGATGGTCCCTTGTTTCTCTGCCTTGCCAATTAGGTTGATTTACATACAGTATATGTGTGTTTTCCTCAGTTTAGGAACCCAATAGAATTATCTGTTTTTCTGTTAACTATTATAACTTTTTCTGCATGTGAGTCTTAATAGTTAAAAACACACATACACCTGTGTCTGAGGATGGCAGAGGCTGGGAAGATGATGTTTACTGGCACAATGAATATGACAACAATTAAAAATCAACTGACAGCAACATTTATGACAGCAGTGATAGCCTAGAGAATGCTCTATGTGAAAGAGGTGTGGTTAGTTGATGACAAGAAGTTTAAGGTATAAGGCCTACAGACTCTAATGATGTAAATCTAGTTCTGGATAATTTGAATGTGATGTTTCCTTCAATTCATTGATTAGAAGTGCATGAAACTGCTGAATTTCAGTTTGCTGTAATTCCCTGAACTTCAGCTCAAACATTGATATAACAGCAAAATTCATTTGTTTTAAATTCGACTAGGGAATCATTGATTCTCTCTGATTTGCCAGAGACCAACATTGATTCGCCCTGCACATTTCCTAGTTCACTTCCTTAGTTGAGTGCCCAGGTATGGAGAGACGGTGGTAGTCACTAACACGACTACCACTACACCGACAACGACTTACCCAACTTCATAAGGCTTTAGTGCTTTCATCATTTAAAACCCCTAATAATAGTATACTCCAAGAAAGTCACATGACTTTCTGTCTGCCGGCTTCTGCATTCTTCTGCATTGTTCGCGATTGTGACAGTGATTGTGGTAGTGATTTGAAACCTTCGCTGTTAACATATTATCGTGATTCCCGGATTCTGCCTTATGAAGTTGTGGAAGTCGTTGTCGCTGTAGTAGTAGTCAGAGACACGTACCCAACCCTGGAGCGATGCCTCTCACAGTTGACATTTTGCCTCCTTCCCAGGATTCATACGGTATTGAAGTGTCCCAGGTGATTTTCTGTCTCCAATGCCTGCAGCACCTACTCCAGATGTGGGTAGGCCAGAGTTCTGTCTTTGACTTGGAAGTATTTCACAATACCAAGATTAGGCTTCATACTAGAGTTAATTATGGTCACCTGCAATCAATGCAGTGACATTGTGTGGAAGTTAGGCACAGTGGTATGTGGGAATTGCAAAGCTTCCTGTCTGCAATGAGTTTGCTACCGCTGACTAGTGTTGATGCCAGTAACAGTGGAAGACCTAGTAGAACGGATGGTGCCTCTGTTGAGGTTATCTTGGACAAATGTAGGTACTTGCAACCTGATTACAGCGCTGTGAGATCCAAGGCTTCTATACACAAAAGCCCAACCCAGGCAGCAAGATACAATTGTGGAGCCAGGGCAAATTAGCAGTCAAAGTAGGTTTCTGTCCCATTATAGTGATTTAGCATTGTCAGGTCCATGCACCTGTTTTCTGTATCTGTTATGAAATAGTGACTTGCAATAAGAAAAATCAATCACACTGTTGCAAATACGGGTAGAACATGTTCAATACTCATCGTGAAATATTTTAGCCTATGGCCTAAACAGAAATGCATTCATAAAAATAAATTAAAATGAAAACAAAGCAATACAGCAAGTTATTCAGATGCACTTTTATGCACTCTCCAAGCAAATATCTCTGAAATCTATAATCCATTTTAAAAAAATTATGTACTGTATATGTATATATGTACTGTATATACATTTGTACGAAGCATAGTGGACAGTACGTGTAATATAAGCAAATAGTATTATGTATTAGATGTTACATTGTGACATGGTAACACATAAATGGTGCAATAACTTAAAATCATGACACGTCAAGTGTAAAATTAACACTTGCTATATCTGTACAACATTACAAAAGCACAAATATTTTTTTCAATACAAGAAATGGATGCTATACATTATGTAGAAGGTCAATTGTCACTGCAAGAGGAAAATCATCTGTTTAGATTTGTTTTCAGAGTGACATGAATAACATGGCAATGGTCAAATGCATAGATGTGCACAAAGAGTCAGTCAAGGTCACCAGGAAATAAGGCTTTGGAACTAGGCCATGATCAAACTCATGAAATGATATCATAGTCTCATTTGGAAAAAACATTCAATGTTCCAAAAATAAAAATAAACATATTAATTAAGTGTCTAGCATGGTTGTCGATGTTGATGGCGATAAGGGGATGATCTACATATTGATCATTATGGGACTGAATCTACACCTGCTAACAATTGTCAAGTGCAGACTCTAGAAAGTTTCAGTCTCCGTGGCTTAATGTTTGCAATAATTCAGTTTCCAAACCTACCACGGCTGCTGCCAACCAACCATCAATTTTGTAACTTTTAGACAGAAATAGATAATGGGAAAACAAACACTTGGACACATCTTTAGAATACTTTCCCTAAATGAACACCTAGCATAATAATAGCTTTAGAGATGATGCATTTTGACTTTGCATAAATTGATGGTTTGTGCAGAACTGAGATGGAAAGTATGTAGATGGTACTATTTGTCAAACAAATTTGAACCCTTCTTATAGGCTGATCTTAACAAAAAAAATGGTCACTGTGTTTGTGTTCAGGCTCATGAACCAACAGAAATGTTTTTGAGTGACTGGTCATGGTGAATATAAAGTTGCGGCCAAAAAAATTTGCACACTTTTTCTAATAATACACAATTTGTTCCAGAAAAGTGTTGAAATAAATAAAATATGTTGGTATCATCACCATCGCCATTTATTTATATAGCGCCACTGATTCCGCAGTGCTGTACAGAGAACTCATTCACATCTGTCCCTGCCCCATTGGAGCTTACAGTCTAAATTCCCTAATATAGACACACACTCACACACAGAGAGGGAGGGAGACAGACAGGTAGAGACTAGGGACAATTTTGATAGCAGCCAATTAACCTACTAGTATGTTTTTGGAGTGTGGGAGGAAACCGGAGCACCCGGAGGAAACCCACGCAAACACAGGGAGAACATACAAACTTCACACAGATAAGGACATGGTCGGGAATTGAACTCATGACCCCAGTGCTGTGAGGCAGAAGTGCTACCACTACGCCACCGTATATTTATTTATTTTATTTGTAGTGGATTAACACAAAAAGCAGAATATGTTGCTCAGTCTGTCCCTATTCCACACAGAAATCCTTGAATGGTTTGGACAAAGTTCTTGGCACCTTTTAGAAGTAGTTAGAAATAATTAGACTTCAAGCAGGTGATTCTCCTTTACTTGAGAACTGAACTCACCTATGGCAAGTACTTGTAAAATAAAACACTCAATAAATGAGCTAGTTTAGAGGAAATGATCCATTCTCCTGTTTTGTGTCATTATGTGTGCTGCAATGAGCAGGGAGAAAATAAAGAAAGCCAGATAATTGTCTGAGGAGGTTAGACAAAAGATTGCACTCAAACATGTGCAATTTTAAGGCCACAAAAAAATCTCCAGAGACCTTGATGTTCCCATTTCCACTGTATGTAATATTATTGGGCAGTTTAACACCCATGGCACTGTAGCCAACCTCCCTGAAAAGAGGAAACTGGATCCAAGATCGCAGCACAGGATTGTTCAAATGATGGAGAAAGCACCTTGAGCAACTGACAGACAGAGTCAAACTGCAGACACAAGGTACAACTGTTTCAACTCATACAATCCATCACCAACTCATGGAGGGGACAAGCAGAAATTAGTGAGTATAGAAAAATATGCAGCTGAGTAGAAAGACAGTAAAGAAGAAGATGGAGAAAGGCTCTTGGATAAAGATAAAGAGACCTGATATGAGCACTTCAGGACTGTAAGTAACAACTTAAGGCTCCAGAGAAGGACTTCAAAAGAGTATTAGACATTGCAAGAACATTGGACATCTTTAGCCTCAAAGTCAGACTCGCCTGGAAAGATAAGTGTTAATACATTAAATTAACTTGGCACTGTGCGACATACTTTGACAGGCTGATTTTGCAAGTCCTGGCCAGGTGAATGGTATCATCTTATATTTTATAATTTCACTCTTTGGAAGAAAGACTGATCCAATTTCAAATAGCTGTAATGTTGAATTTAGTCCTTAACATAAACTTTATGATAATCTTGTAACATATTGTGATTGTATCTAAGGAGTAACATAAGTATTTTGTTCAACTAGAGAAACAGTTTATTTACCACTGCTGGGATAATTCAAGGGGATGCTTATAATCTAATCAGAGTAATCCTATAAAACCAAACAAAACTTTCTTCCCTGCCCTTCCAACTATCCATATTGCTCCATAATAAAGTCTGTAATAAAAAATTGTCTGGGTCTTATTGCTGGTGGTGCTTCACCTCAATGTGAGGGTTTCTGGAACTCTCCAGTTTTTACCCATAGGTGCCTTCTCCATAAAAACTAGAACTTGAGCACTATATTAATTTATTACACAAACGCGCCATAGAATGTACATAATAACGCCACAGACATTTAGTATTGGAGTTGGTTTAAAGATGATTATACATTGATCCAATGTAGACATGTATGATCATGGGAAAAATATATATATACACACACACGCACATATGCACACATGTATATATTGTTAAGGGCAAGGTGTATGTAAAATTGCTAGAATCGCTTCTCTAGATGTTTGCCTTTAGCAGCCCCCTTTCCGAGGAACTAGATATATTCCACAGTTAGTAATATTTGTTGATTTACAATTTTGCGGTGGAGTGGTAGTGAACAACCTTGATGGTATTGTACAGTAAACTGAGAATCAGACTGGTATCTGCCCAGTAGAATCGACAGCACATGGTAGCAGGTAGTGAGCAACCAAGATATTATTGATGAAACTCAGTGACTGACAGACAGGGGAAGTTAACATGAATTGAGCTACCACTTGCCAAGTGGAGTGGGCAGCACACAGTAGCAGGTAGTGAGCAACCAGATGGTGTATTGTTGCAAATTGATAATCAGACAGGCAGGGGTTAATGCATAAACAAATGGTCCAGAGTAGAGAAACAGCAGCCTCTGTAAACAAGCCTGGGGTTTGGGCAGATAGAGATATATATACAGATCCATTTAGCAAGCCAAGGGTCAGGAGTGAAGAAGACAGCAGAATCCTTTAAACAAGCCAGAGTTTAGGGCAGGTAGAGATATATAAGCAGATTCCTTTAACAAGCCAGGGGTCAGAATCCTTTAAACTATGGAGGTCAAACACTGATAACAGAATAGGTAGAGAATACAAGGCCCACTAGGTGAGGCAGGAACTATCACTAGCCCTAGAAAGAAATTTATAAAGTCAGCAGTACCAATCAGAAACTGCAGGATCATTAGCTGCATGGGTGTAGCAAGTGATTGCACAACTGAAGCTGCCATACTGAGAGCTGAAGGAAGCTTGTAACTGTTTATTGCAACCAACTAAATCAGTGAACTGCAGTAATGGTACTACACATGGTATCAGAATTAAAGCTCTGACCCATCGAGGCATGGACTCCACAAGACCTCTGATGGTGTCTTGTTGTTTCAGGCATCAAGACATTATAAGCAGATTCTTTTAGTCCTGTAAGTTGCAAGGTGGGGCTTTCAAGCCTCTCACTTGTTCTTCCAGCACATCCCACAGATACATGATTGGATTGAGATCTGGGGAGAGAAATGTGTGTGAACTCCACCATAGTCAAAAAAAACTCCATCTCTGGCGCTAATATATATCCAATGTGTCACATATTATCTATAAAATCTCGGCATCAGGTGCAGCAACTCAAAAAAGAGGCAGTGTTAAACCTCCATATAGATATAGCAAAAGGACAAAGGAAGAGTTGCGCAAAATCACCTAATTCAACATTTATTACAATAATCTCGACAGATCAAATAAAGACATATATAAAAATAAAAATAAATTCATTCTGAAAACTACATCTCTCAGACGGCATCTGGTAAGTTCAATGCAAATTGCAGTGATTTTAGGGTGAACTACAGCCCCAAGATACTTAATAGAGACCCAGACTGCACTAAAAGCATGCAAAGTTAATTAGACACTGCAATAAGTTACAAAAAGCCCACAAAAGAGGCATTTTGGAGCCAGAATGTACTAGAACGCTTCAGGAAATTCAAGGGGGTAAAGGGGAGAAGCCAAAATTGGATTGGTGGAAGCTAATGTGTTATGCTGTGTGAGTTTTGATTGGGATAATGCAGGATATTCTCACAAAGAGCCATTGATTGCTGAATTATTGCCTGAGGGATGTTTGCAGCAAAATTATGTAAAAGCAAGATTTAAAGCCAGCCCAGAAGGAAGCATCTTTGCAGTACGGAAAAAAAAAGACCTAGCTTGCCCCTGCCCATGAGATGTCAGCAGGACTCATATGAAGACAGATAAGTTTATGGTGTATTTTGCTTTGATATGTTCAAGTTATTTAAGTTAAACAATTGAGACATTAAACTGTGTTAAAACCTCTGACCAGACCTGTAATATAGCTGTTGAGAAGTTCTGGTACTGTCTGAAGGGAGAGTTTATTCCAGCGAAATCTGCAGTATTTAATGTTATCTGCAAGCAAATGCAGTGTGCAAGCGAAATAGTGAGAAATCATTTGTCACAAGAGTTTCTCTATATTGCATCAGAAGTTTGATAATATTGTGAAACTGCCTAATACGGTTGCTGAGGAGAAAATTGCAAGTTGTTTAACTTTACTGTTGCTGGGAGAGATCTGCTTATTCTATTAGATGGATTACTAAGTGAAGATTGTTTTTCTTAAACTGGAAATCATCTATTGTGCAGAATTAATATTGCTTACATTGAGTTCAGAATCATGCATGCGTCAAGTCAATTACTGATTTCGTCTTGTATAAGTAAATAAGCTTCATGTGTCCAACTGAAACTTCACTTTAATCTGAGGATTACAATTTACCCCCCCCCCAGGTTTTGTCTATTTTAAAGTGAGCCTGGTCTACAGTCATATCTTCTCTAGTATCTAGGATTAATCCTTGTTGCATCTCCACTGATTTTGTGTGATAAATGTTGTATAATTGCCTTTTGTAATTGATTTGTCTAGATAATCTGCTGCAGCAGCATTTAGTGTAGTTGTCTAATTAACCCATTAGCAAACAGTTGTCTCTCAAAGTATGTGTCCAGTGAAACCAATTTCACTGAAGCACAGTGCCTAACTTCAAAGTGAGATATATTTTGTCAGTGAACTGTGTTGTTATGATTTATGTTTGCATATTGCTGATATTTATGAAACAAGATTCCTAAAATGTTATTTATTTTGTGACATGTTGAATAACATTAAATATTTACTTCCCTACTCTACTGCTATTTATCTCCTGCTGTGGTAAAACCTTAGGCCACAAACAAAGGGAATAAACCCACAAGTTTATGCAATGTTAGCTTTGTGTTCCTTATTTCATTCCAAAACTCCTGGGGGGACCTTTGCCTCTCTACTATACCCTCGGGCCTGTAGAATCCATCTTTCCTTTTCTTGGGTGCCAAATATACACCCAATTACACTTTTTATGGACTTCTTTACATACATTTGGTTTCAATAAGTCCCAACAAGATCTCAGGTTCCTGCTAAGGAACATCATTGCTAAAGTGTGTCCAGTTAGTAGTATTGATTTTCATTTTTTAGGAAGAAATTGTCGATTTTGTTTTGTAGGGTAATTGCTTGTGACCTTGATTTCTTTCTTTTAAAAGTTTAAACAAAATCTTTCAGCTAATCCATTTATGGCTATTCAGTATGATGCTGAAGTGAAAAGCTTTACGACATTACTTTCAGGAAATTCTAGAATTGTTCTGAAATTATTTGATGTCCATTATCACTACAGATTTGCTCAGGTAAGCTATTTCTAGAAAATATAGTTCTCAAAACATAGACTTCAGACCAATTAGAATGTGCATCCACCAGAAACATATTATCCATGAATGGACCTGCAACATCAATATGAACTCTTTGCCATGGAGAGGACGACCTTTCCCAAGAGTGTGATGGAGCTGATGGAAATGCGTTTTGGATTCTTTTGACATACTTTGCGGTTTTCAGTTATTGATTCAATCTGATTGCAGGTCTTCATTGTACCAAGATGGCCTTTATGCATTTCTTCCAATATTCTTGTACAAAGCTTTTTAGGCACCACTATTTTGGACCAAACATTAATGTTCCTTGGTGTACAAATTGTTGATCTCTTTCTGGGAATCCAGGATATAATGAATTGCCACATTTTGATCAATTTTTAACTGTCAAAATGGTCAAGTAGTAAGATTTGTGTGACTTTGAAAAGGGACAAATTTTGATGGCTTTCGACTGGGTCTGAGCATCTCCAAAACAACAGGTCTTGTGGGATGTTCCCAGTATGCACTAATTAATACCTACCAAAAGTGGCCCATGGAAGGACAACAGATGAACTAGTGACAGGGTCATGGGTGCCCAAGGCTCATTGATGTGCATGGGGAGGGAAAACTAGCCCACAGAAAAGCTACTTTAGCACAAATTGTTGCAAAGGTTAATGCCTGCAATAATAAAAAGGTGTCAGAGCACACATTGCATTGCAGCTTGCCCATGCTGACCCCTGCCACCTCCAGACGCATCTGCAATGGGCACGTGAGAGCCAGAACTGGACCTTGAAGCAATGATAGAAGGTGGCTAGGTCTGTTGAATCCCGTTTTATTTTATGAATGGCCAGGTATGTATGTGTCATTAACCTAGAGAAGAATACTGCACCAGGATGTGATATGGGAAGTAGCAAGCCAACGTAAGCAGTGTGATGCTCTAAGCAATGTTCTGCTGGGAAACCTTGGGTTCTGGCATTCATGTGGATGTTACTTTGACACGTACCACCTATCCAAACATCGTTGCAGGCCAAGTATACCCCTGCACGACAACAGTATTCCCTGATGGCAGTGGTCTCTTTCAGCAGGATAATGCACCCTGCCACGCTGCAAAAATTGTACAGGAAAGGTTTGAGGAACAACAAAGAGTTCTAGGTGAAGGTGCCATATACTACAGGACACCTTCAAGGTCTTGTGGAGCCCATGCTGGCTAATCGGTGTATGTATATATATATATATATATATATATATATATATATATAGATATAGATATAGATTATATATATATATCTATATATATATATCTATATATATATATATATATATATATATATATACACTTTATTTTCATAATACAGTAGCATTCCCAATAAAGGAGTTCTAAGTAGTAGATCCTGGTGTTAGGAACCCCTCCAGTCGGTACAACACAACCTGGAGTCTACTCTGCCAGTCAGGTGTTCACTGGAGCCCCTAGTGGTGGGGACAGACTGGGCTGCAGACTGACAGAGGATCGTGAAGTGTGTACCGGCTGGGGAGAACCCAGGTAAACGAAGTGAAGTCCAAGCAAAGGTCAAGGGCCGGCAGCAGATAGCAATTCCAATAAACAGGCCGATGTCAAGGGTCACGAGCAGACAGGAAGGTCGGTAAACACGCCAGAGGTCAGGGTCACGAGATACACAGGCAAGGTCCAAATCCAGGCAAAGGGTCATACACGGGTAAACAGCAGAATATTCAACGAGCAGGAACAAGGCACAGAGCAGGTCAGCAGACTGGCAACAGAAGCTATAACCGGCAGTGAGGCTGCAGACCTCACTGCCTTAAATACACAGTCAGGGTTTGTATACACTCCTGCAGGCTAATTGCCTGTACAGAGCAGGACCAATCAGGGCTTGTCCCTGAAACACACAGTTGCAGGCTAATGCCTGTAAATTCAGCCCCCTTCATTTAATCAGCCCACAGGCTGCCTATTGCGCGCATGCGCCCGGCTTCCAGCATTGCCGGGACGCAGCGCTACAGAAGAGGCGTCCGGCCGTTGCCTTGGCGACGGCCGGGCAGGAAGGGGAAATGATGTCCCGGTCGTCAAGGTGACGGCCAGGACGCCAGAAGGAGCTAGAAGCGAGCCGCGGCGGCTGTGAGTACCGCCACGGCTCGTGACAGTACCCCCCCTTGAGGAGGGGTCAAGGAACCCCGACACCCTGGTTTTCTCGGAAATTTCTTGAAGAACTCCTTCAACTGTTTAGGGACATGAAGTTGTCTTCGCGGAACCCAAGACCACTCTTCTAGACCTCGATTTTTCCATTGCACCAGGAAGTGCACCTGACCCTGTACTTTGCTAGAATCAAGAATACTTTGAACAACAAATTTCCTAGGTCTTTTCCGCCTCTGTCCATATGAACTTGGGTAAAGTACAGGTTTGAGCAGGGAACAATGGAACGTGTTGGGGATTGTCAACGACCCAGGAATTTTTAACCTAAATGCAACAGAATTAACCTGCTTGACGATGAGAAACGGAATGATGAACTTAGGGCCCAACTTCCTGCAAGGCTGTCTGAGCCTCATATTTTTTGTAGAAAGCCACACTTTCTGGCCCACTTTGAGGGGGCAGGTGGTACGGTGGTGGTCCGAATTTTTTTTTGCAACAAATGAGGCTTGTCTCAATGATGACTGCGCTTTTTTCCAGATAACTCTGAGATCCCTGGCAGCTACAGAAGAGGCGTCCGACCGTTGACTTGGCGACGGCCGGGCAGGAAGGGGAAATGACGTCCCGGTCATCAAGGTGACGGCCGGGACGCCAGAAGGAGCCAGAAGCGAGCCCAGGCGGCTGTGAGTGCCGCCGCGGCTCGTGACACCTAGTAAACTGCATTAACTTTAATAGTATTATAAATATGGTAGAAATACTTGTAAATACACTTATATGTTTGTTTCTCTTTGATTCTGTAATCTGTTTCAGGACTTAGATCACTGAGAAGTGCTTGTGTCCGCAAGTGAAAAGCAAATGACTCTTCTAAAGACACCAAGCCCTTGTTTGTCTCTCTTTGGTCAGCATAGACATGTAAATTACACCTGGAATTGAGTTTCAGATAACAGCTTTGATATATAAATTGGGTGTGGGGTTTTACAAACAAAGACCAAATTGTTTAATGGTGCTATCTGGGGAGAGACTATGAGCAGAGCATGAAATGACTTGTAAATCATATCATAGATGATTCTACAACAATTACGTTTAGCTGCTGTTAAGGTTCTCGATGCAAATGTGATTGGTTGCTCACTACCATCTGGTACAGTTTGTGATTATACTGTCCCTACTCCTTAAGGTGAGGCATAAAATGCCTACCTGATATGTAGTGATCAGTCAAAATGCATGAGAACCTTGTCTGATGTGATCAGTTTATTTGTCTCTTGAAAAGCCTTTTCCCAATTTGTAGACCATTTCCATGGTGCTTCCTTCTGTAAGAGGACATTCAATGGGTGTAATACCATTTGTGTTAGAGGTGGAAATGTATGATAATAATTCCCTAAACTTAAATAAAATCCCAACTCTGCTACATATTGTGGTCATAGTGCTTGCAGCACTGCTTCAATTTTGTCTTCAGTCTTGGGCAAACCACTTTTTTTTTAATTAAATGCCCACAATAAGAAATGATTTCCTTAAAGAATTCACATTTTTCTAGTTATCCTCTCAGCCCATATTCATTTAGTTTAGTGAGTACACTTTTAAGATTGTTGATCTTCATCTTCTTTTACAGTAATGATAATATCATCAATGTAGCATTGAGTACCAGGTATTCCTTGTAACACTTGATCCATGGTTCTTTGCTAAACTGCTGGAGCTGATGCTATTGAAAAGACAAGATGGTTATGTTGAAATAAACCTTTGTGTGTGTTTATTGTCAAGTATTTCTTTAACATATCTTTAAGTTCCATTTGGAAATGTGCCAAATATATTTTAGTAAAACGGTCTCCTTCTAACAGAGCTGCAAATCTTTGGTAACATAAATTGTACTGTGTGCAGCATTGGAATAATCATTGTTTTAAAGTCACCATATATGCAAATGATTCCCTCTTTACCTTTCTTTAATACTGGAGCTATAGGCATGGCCTTCTCACTCCATTCTACAGTTTCTTCAGATTAACCTCAACCCTTGATCATATAGCATAAAGTTCAGATTGAGCTTTGTGATGCTTCAGAGTAGCTTTTTTTTTATCTAATACAATGCTGGATTTCATTCATCTGAGTATTCCTATCCATTTTTCATATATGGTTGGTGCATTAGTTAAGCATTGATTTACTCTCATAATGGTAGCATTACTATTTGATATTTTGAACAGGGGTCAGCACCTTTTTTCTATTAGTGTGCCGGCTAAATATAGTCAAGCCCAGGTGTGCCAGTTGTTGTACATTATGGGTCTAATTCATGTTTGAACACAACATGCACGCAAGTTACATTTTTAAATCGAGCATCATATGTACGCCCGTATTCAAATCCAAGTAGATCTTAAGATAGGTTTCCATTTGAGTCTGGATATAAGTAAGCACTTTCTAAAGAGTGCTTGCCATATGTTAACAGACAGAACAGACTGCAGATCACACACATGCATATTTGCAATATAAAAAAATGTATAATTGCCAACTATTCTACAATTCTGTTCCAATAACTAGATACTTGCAATGACAGCCATGGAGCCAGGAGTATGATGAAAAACATAAACTATTTTATTGTAGCAGGAACTCAATCCAGATGATGCAGGGTAAACACAGACCAGGTAAAGCTGGGTATAATAAACCAATATCCAGGTGTGACAGGTACAGGTAAACATAGCTGAACAATAGTAAATAGTCAGGACCAGGGATACAGAGGAACAGAATGTAGGTTTGCAGTATGCCTAAAGCACAAGACAGGATAAGGATAACATCCGGGTATGGCAAGGTATATGTAAATATTAAATTAATACTTTATAGCAGGTACAGGTAACTTAGCTGCACAATGGAAAACAGCCAGGACCAAGGATTCACAGGTGTAAAATGTAGCTTTGCAGGAAGACTAAGGGAAAACAATCAATGCACAGCAAGGTGCATGGAGATGAGCAGGCAAAAATAGTCAGAGAGGCAGATGTCAGGGATTAACAGGGTGAGAATATTAAATTCTGCCACTGAGAGAAAGATGTCAAACTACACTAGCAGCACCTGTGGTAGCACAGAGCTACTGCAGTCCAGATCACAATAAAATGTCAGTCCTCAGAGTCCTGTGAGTCCTAACAAACTCATAATACTATTCATTAATAACAATTTGTATTTTTTTTTTTTACCATACATGCATAAATCATGATGTTCTTAATGTGTAGTGTACATACAATGCATTTATATAGTCCATCTTCCTCACTATCTAGTGGCACGCATACGTGTAGTATCCAATCCAACGTATGCTATCCGTGGAATGAAGCTGAGCTATACACAATCAAATGAATTCGTATTGCATGCATACATGCATCACGATTGATCAGAGAACAGAGAGAACACAACACCATCTCTTGTGTGTATAGAAACTGTTCTGTTTATTACAATTAAGATTACACATTCTTATAGCATGCAAAAAGATATAACACCTTGCATCGTATGTCTAAAATAATTGGGGCTATAAATCTGTCATTATGATTTTAGCCTTACAAAGTAATTTTCAAAACACTATGAGTTACAATATTGTCTAAAATAAACTATTTCATACCAGCTCCTCTCTTATCTACTTTTATACATGTTCCACACATTTCCTGGAACATTGCCACATGCTCATTATTTTTCCTTATTAAATTCTACATCATATTGAAAGCACTCTTAAAGGCCCAATACACTGTTGAAGTTGTATAATTGGATGAACGAAAGTATATTGGTTAATATTGTTTTGCCGTGTGATTTCGATCCGTATGCCACGTAACACAGATCCGTACGCCACGTTACACGTGGCATGGTGCGATCGCACGGTAAAATACGCACGCACACTCTCGCTTTACAACATTTAGTTATTTATATAATTCATATTCATATTGGTTCCGTTACACTGTAATTTATGAGCAGATAGTATTTGGTTTATTATTAGTCTATATATATATATATATAATAATTTTATATATACTTCAGTGATATTCAAGGTTCAGGTTATAGGAAAGGTATCATGCCTAGTATCATATTGAAACCCTAATCAGCAGCTGTCTGGTGCAGTCGGCGAAGAGATCGCACATTGCATACTTTAGTTATTGATATTAGGGAATAAACCTTTGTATGATGTTGGCTATGAAATGCTAATTGTAACTGGAGCATTGGCGGGAAGAAAGGAGCTCATCCCCTGGAGAGACGACTCCCACCTTTGGATTCCTTAGATTGAATCAGCCTATGACCTGTTTAGCCTGAACCCATCTGATGTCTTGACCTATAGAAGCAAGCCACGTCATTTGCATTGTTCTCTGTAACACTGACTGTGTATATATGATCATAGCTGTTCACCCAGCTCTCTGTCTGCACTGATCACAGTATTCTAACAGATATACTGTCCACCGGGTCCCGTGGGTACGCAGCGAGCGCATGCGATAGCAGGGGTATGTATTTATCTTTTGGTATTGGCTGTACTGTACTGTATCATAATATAATAATGTATTGAATTGTTGACTATTTACATCTGCTAAAATAAATCACTTTGTGCGTTAGAAACACAATACAATCGCCTATGCAATGCTTATTTGAAAACGATAGAAATACTTTAATAACACATTATTAGATGACCTTTATATTATATTTGAATCAATCTTAAAGGCCCAATACACATTATTAGATGACTTCTATATTCTAATTTCTCAGTCCCGTCTTTTGATTCAAATTTAATCTAGAACCTCTAAACTATACCCTGTCTGTAGTCTTATTTGGCTCCTGTTTAGACCATACTTCACTATATAATTTGACTAAAGATTTTATATAATGAAATCTTATAGATTCATTCAGGCCTAGTGGCCATACCAAATGGAATCTCATCCTAACTATGCATTTCATGGTGAAGGAAAAAGGAAAGGGATTGAGAAAATACATTGTATGCTCAGTAAGTGTTATGTCCCTTATTTAACTATAAGATGGATTGTCCATTGTGCTGTATATCTTCATAAGGATAGGCTTCAGTAATGAACATGTGGAATTGAAGGAAAAGGTTTTTGGCTTCGGCACTGATTACAGATGACAGTAGTACTGAGACTTCCACAAAGGTCACACTCATCAGATAGGGTGTACAGTACAGCAGATAAGGCACGTGTGGTAGCTTAAATTTTTCTGGCAGAGAAACTTAACTTTAATACACTTGTTGATGTGTCAAATCATCAGTTTTATTAGTAACAATCCTTGAAATAAAAAAATTTATGAGACCTGACATTCATCCTCCTATACCCTTGAACCAATTGGCCTGGTTCATCCATGAAAATCATCCTTCTAGATAAGCATCTCCAGTGTGCTCCTTTAAAAATGTATATTTTATGTCTCTTATTTCACAACAAAAGAAAATAACTTGCAATTAATATACCTCCTTCTAATATCATTGAACACAACTCTATGGTCTTCCTTGGACTTTTAAGTAACTTTTAGTACATTTTACTCAGACGCCCCTCGTCTGAAGATCCTGCAAGGCGAAGTGTGTATCCAGGTGTCTCTTCCTCACACCTTCAGTACCGTGGTAGTCATCAGTAAGATCTAGTATGGACCTTCGAACCTAAGTTCAAGAGCTTTTCTCACGGGTTTCTTTATAACAACCCAATCTCTAGGTTCTAAACTTGTGGTGGATGTTAGTCAATTGTTTCATGTTTCTGCCATTACTTCTGCATTTTCATTCTTAATGTGCCATTCAGCCTTTCTACCCTGGGGAGGGGGGGTGGTGGTGTAGTGCTAACGTGATACCCACTTGTTCTAGAACCTGCTGTAGTTCCTTGCCTGTGAAATCCCTATCACTTTAGGGGTACCCATTTCCCTACCCCTGGGATCCACCTGCAAAGGCTGGTGGATCCCAGGGGTAGGGATCCACCTGCCTTTGCTCCTGAAATATGCTTGTTTGGTGTATTTCTAAAGGAGGGCCTGGGAGCAGTCTATCCAAATAAGTTCTTAAAATAACCTCTCTAGCTAAGATAATTATAGCTAGATCATGAATGATGGATTATCCCCACGCTTGCAGGATTGGGTAACCCTGGTAAAATATATAGTGAGACATGAATGTTTCACCTACAAGTGTAGGGGAGTCCTACAGAAATACCATAAAGTATGGTTTCACTGGTGTTGTTCCCGACTTGCAATACATCCACTAGGGGATGAAAATGATGTTATTGACCCCCTGAGCCTTTGCATTGGTTTAGCTGGGAACATTTTTTGTTTTCTTTTGCTTTATATTGTCTGGAGAATAGACAGGACTTTCTTAAGTGAGTAAATATACTTTTTACTTATGGCTTTCTATAGAGAAAAATAGGTAAAGTAAAGAAAACAATAATCAGTGCCTTTGTAACTGTTAAAATTAATTCACCCACTCTGAAGCTTAAAGGCGAGTACTTCCATCAATTCAGACCCCTTCAATAGCGAATGGCATAAGGCAGTGATGGGCAACCTAAAACACTTTGGGGGGCACATGATGTGGCCCTCTAACAATCAAAAGGGCAGCATTTTACCTTTAATCTCAGTAATAAGTTTAAACAATACATTTCATCAAAGAAAGCAACATCGATTTGCAATAACATATCAGCAGACATTTTTAAACAAATGTCATAAGCTATAACAAACAAATCTGATTAAAAAGCAGGAAGGAGCTTAGGGCCGCAAGTGAAAGATGGTAGGGTGGCAGGTGGACTGAGGGCCACCTGTTGCCCATCACTAGCTTAAGGTAACAGAGGTAGTTTCACATTTGTTATACATTTGGAGAATATTTTATATGTTTTTTATTTTGTACCTTAATTGGTATAAGCATTTATTTTTTATAAATGTAATATGTATTATTATTTTATTTATTACCTCTCCTCTCCCTTATTTCTTTTTTCGTGCCACTCACCTATAAATATAACTACTGTCTGCATAATTTTTATTTTATTTTTTATTTTATTTTTTTAATACTTTATTTGTAAAAAATGTCCACAAATGTTATAAAGATTTAAAATCCTATGTAAATATACATATATATAGACAAGATATAATAATTGAAAGTTATGAATGAGTTATGTTAATAGATATGAGGGAGTATGACTATAAATAAAGTAATAAATGGGTAAAGTAAGGGGAAATAAGGGGGGGGGGGGGTTGAGACTTAATCTGGGATCTAATCTGGACTCCTGGTGGACTGATATTTTTGAATATGATTATGTGTTCATCCGTGTTCAATATTATTTATAGGAAAAGGGAGGATATATTTTGAGTTAGGTTAGGCAATGATTTGGGATCAGAGGAATTAGTAGAAATGAACCAATCACTCCAGATTTGGGAGAATTATGAGGGTTTTTTTTATTTAAATATGCTGAAATTTTTTCCATATATGCCAAATACCAAATTTTATTTAGGAGTTGTTGTCTGGAAGAGGGATCTGGGTTCTTTCAACATTTTGCACAAGGCATCTGGCTGCATTAAGAATCTGAACAGATAATTTGTCTAAGAATTTATTTAGGATATTGGTAGGAGATCCAAGGGGAAAGGACCATGGGCATTTAGATATATAGACATTAGTAATGTCGATAATCAAGGCAGCAACATCATCCAAGAAGAAGCTATTTTTGGGCAAGACCATCAGATATGAATGTATGAATGTATCTCTAACTGGCGGTCTGCCAAGTCAGCTTCCCTCTTGAGTTCATGGATAGGGGTGGAAGGTTATCTAGAGGAGATGAGAATTTTATATAAAGTGGATATGATTCCTCTTTATAGGGGTGAATGTACACATAAATATTTCAGTGGAGTTAGAGGTCTCATTATATTAGATTTAGGAAGGGAATTAACATAGTGTATTACTTGAAGATAAGCAAACGGACGAACATCAGGAAATTTAAATTTCTCCTGTAACACAGGTAGTGACATACATTGGTATATACTTAAGACATCTTTCAACATCCCAATATCTGTCTCCCTCCAAACCCTGAATCAAAAAAAGCATTGCCCTGGGGTAAAGTTGAGATTGTACCAGAGAGGCATTATAGGGTAATGGTTTGAAGTGGTTTTATGAAACTTACTATAGTCCCATATCTGACAGGTGAAGAAAGCTATTGCATGTGATTTCGATAAGAGAGGTCTATTGCGCATTGAAACCCCTAATGTTGAAGCTATTGACGGTGTGTGACAGCAGGAGGACTCCAAATCAATCCATTGAGGACTTTGTTTTTTTGGAAAACCAAGTCACGGCTTGACTTAGATGAGTAGCAATGTAATACAATTGAATGTCCGGAAAGCCCCTACCACCATTAGCCATTGTTTTAAGCAGAGTGGAAAAACTAGTACGTGGGGGTATTATTTATTTTGCCATATAAATTGAGAAAATCAATGGTGAAGTTGGATTAGAGTGGGTCTAGGTACCTGTACTGGGAGAGTTACTAGAATTTACTGTTCAAATATTTGATGTCATCAAAAACTTGAAAACAAATAAGGTACCTGGACCTGAATGTTTCAGGGCAATATATTATAAAACATACAATGAGTTTCTTTCGCCTTATCTTGTTGACCGTAGAGGCACATATTATAGTCATTCCGAAAGAGGACAAAGACCCATCTCTCTTTTAAACACATACATCAAGATCTATGCAAAAGCTCTTGCTAACCACCTTAATGCTGTTCTACCTAACCTGATCCATAAAGACCAGTTGGGATTCATACCGCGCCGTCAGCTGCGTTATAATATCAGAAGAACAGTTAGTCTTATCCATTACATTAATTCCAATAAAATTCCAGCAATTGTGATCTCTCTGGATGCAGAGAAAGAATTGGACTGACTTAATTGGCCTTTTAAGTTAGAAACATAAAATTTGGTTTTGATGGCACTCTTCTTCAAGAAATACAGGCTTTATATTCTAACCCTTCCATAAGGGTCTCGTGATTGTGGTACTTTCATCGCCAATATCAATCACTAATGCCACTCGTCAGGGATGTCCTCTTTCCCCTTTGATTTTCGCCCTTGTAATCAAACCCTTAGCGGCTAAAATTCGATGTTCCCCAGATATTACAGGTGTCTCAATTAACTCTGAAAACTATGAACTTAGTTTTTTTGCAGATGACATCCTCCTCACATTAACTTCTCCCTCATGAACCTGTTTACTATCCTTCCAGCTTACGGATCCATTTCAGGTTATAAAATAAATCTGTCCATAACTTAATCTCTCGCTTTTAATATGTCACTACCAACTCTGAATCTACTTAAAAATAATTTTCACTTCTCCTGGCAACAATCCAAAATAAAATATCTAGGAGTCTTTATTACTTCTAATTACAATCCTCTATATGAGGAAAATTTCCCAATCATAATAGAAAAAAATAAATTAGATCTGTTCCAATGGCAAAAATTAATCATCTACTGGCTAGGTAGGATAGTAGCAATCAAGATGAGTATTCTGCCCCGCCTGCTTTATCATTTTTATTTTATTTTAACACCTGCATTAACCAATATTTAATACATCATTTTTGTGTATTTTATATTGTTGTCTGTATATTTTTGGTCTGTTTTGTTCTTATAATTGAAATATTTATAGCATTGCACTGTAACATTTCCCTTCTACCAGCACCCCTAGTTCAGCTGCTGAGGCCAGTAAGTTCAACTCTCATTGCTCTTGCAATCTCAGTTGCTCCTTTGGTAATCGTGGCTGTCACCTCCAGTGGTCAAAGCTGTTTCCACCTCTGTAAACATGGGGAACAAGTTCAGAAGCGAGCATTGTGTCAAAGAAATACCCCCAAGCACACAGCTACGCTAAGCTGGTGGATAACCACAATAGTGTCCATGCAGCACGAAAGTTAAAGCCTTCTTCAGAATCAGAACAGTAATGACGTTTGTTAATGCAAACTACAATGGCTAGTTTAGCTTTCATGACTTCACCTTCTCCTGTGTCTCTTCATTCTAATTTTACCATAGCACTTGTAGATTAACAATATTTCCAGTCACCAATGGGTGCTTCATATTAATATTTAATATTAGTGGCTTATAAAGCTTCTATTTTGCAGTAGAGACACTATGTTATCACACCTGCAGCTACAATTGTCATTCTGATACCTTATGTATCAATTGTTGTTCACCATATTGCTTAGATTGTAAGCTTATTGGGCAGAGCCATCTTTACCTTCCATTTCATGTCATTGTACTTATCTGTATCATGACTCCCTCAATCTATTTCACTGCATAATATGTTGTCACTTTATCTTCATAATCACCATCATATTTTATTTATAAGGCCCGGTCTGCTAGAGACAGAGGGAGAGGGAGAGGAAGGAGGGGCTGTCAGCAAGGGGGGGGGAAGGGGGGCAGACACCCAGAGAGGTAGACACACAGAGACAGACAGAGATAGATACAGAACCAGCAAAAATTATGTGAAAGCTGGGAACAGTGGACAGTGAAGGTAGGTGTTCAAGGGTCCTCCGGCATTGCCCAGGTGCGGGTGAGTGGCGGCTGCTGTCTAGAGACAATCACTACTGTCTCCTAAGCAGGAGTTGGGGAGCCTATAAGGGGAAGGACCCCAAATGAGAAATGGGGATTGCTGCATGCAGTAGTGTGGCTGCATATACAGAGGGGAGGATTCCCTAATCCCAGTGAGGGGGGAGAACCCCATAACACTAAAGAGAACCCCAAGAGAGAGAGAGAGGGATAATTGCATGGAAGAGACCCTGGAGTGAGGGTTGCTCTAAGAGGCACGGGAGCTGAAGTGTGGGAGCCAGTGGCTGTGCATACACAGAGGGAAGTGTCAGAGCCCAAAAGGAGAAATCATCCCCGCAGAGGAGGGGTGAGCCACAGTTGAGAGTTACACAGCGTGTGTCAGATCTGCAAACATTGAAGGGAAGCTGCCTACCTGTTAGCATCCATGTGAATGCCCCTGCAGAGAAGGGTGACCTGTAGTGAAGTATGGAGTACTGGAGTGTAAGAGACATGTGCACTATGTTATATTAAATCTAGACAACATTAAGAACTGTGCAGGAGGAGTAAGGAGACACTTGCAACCATATTCATATTGCTCATTAAGAACTGTGCTGGAGGAGTAAGGAGCTGTGCATATTACCGTCTTGCTGCAACCATTATGATTATCATGCTGGAGGAAGAGGAGTGTAAATAAAGAGTTCAGTTTGTCATAGAGATGGTCTGGTGCCCAAATTATTCTGACTTTTATTGCACTGCACCACAATGTGACTTCACCTGTGTCCCACTACTTACAAAGAAACACCTGCATGTGCAGGGAACCCCTGGTCATTTACACCAATGCCCATCAGCTTGCCAGGGCTTGAGAAAGAGTGCACGGTGTATCCTTTGCACCCCACACTACACACAGTGACAAGGTGTTGCATTTAAAATGTTATAGGGCTCCTTGAAGTATGTAGCGTAGATTTAACCTCTCATAGAACTTCAGGTTTTCTATTTTGTAGAATGGTACATATCCCACTATAAATAGTTTGAAATGTATTTAATAGTATTTAAGGAAGGATTAAAACTGTTCTGATAACGAAAGATTAGCTCATTAAATTGTTCTTGGTACTTCCCATTATTTTGTCTACCCCCTAAATATATGCTTATGTTTTTAATATTTCTTTTTCACTCTAATGGGTTTTAGGAATATATAACTGTTGTTAAGTGCCACTGTATAACTCACAATAGCTTGCTCTGTTATTCCGTCTAGGGCGCTATTTCCTGTTGCAAGCTGGGACACTGTTTTTTAAGATAGGAGATCTAATTATCACAATTGTTCTATTGGTCTGCAGGGGGACTTGCTCCTAGGGAGCATTCTGATTGGTCCTCATAACTTTAAATAGCAGAGAGGGCTTGTCGGTGAGAGCGTTTGTTCCTATATTTTTGTGAGCCTATGTTGTTGCTGTTATTTGTCTGCTGATTGCCTGCTGCTTGACCTTTTCTGTCCCTGGACATTCTCTGTCTGCTGCCCATCTCTTTGGCTTTGTTTCTTGACCTCCTTACTTGCTGCCTGCCCTAAACTTTTGGTTTGTCTCTGGTTATCCCTGCTCACTGAATGACTCGATCATTTGCATCCTCTCTGGTAATTATTTTGTATACCGCCTGATGTACTACTGTGCAGTTTGTCACTTGCTTCCAGTCTCTTTACCCCTTCGCTACCTGGTACTTAAGATACATTTTTAATTCTGAGCTCCATGGGCATCCAAGTACATGTGAGTATATTTCTCTCTATGGGAAATGTACCTATATATCTGTCATATACCTTGTTCTAAGGATTTATCTGGTGTCCATAGTAAGCTGTTACAGCTGTTTGGTTTGTTTCTATATACTGTATTCTATTATTTTAATGTATAAATATATTTATATATTTTACTGTTCCCTAATAAGGTAAATAAATCACTGATAAACATATAACTAATAAATGAATTTCAGCTATAGCATGAACTATTTTTCTAGAAGACTGTACAAATGAGTTTCCTACAATAAGCTTTACATGACCTATTATAAAACGCTCTCCCGTGTTGTAACACCTGACCTACAAATGACAAAGATTCAGTTACGAGACATTGACTGCAGCCTATTAAAAAAGTATTTTCATCTTCCATTATTTTTACTGCGTCATGGATAAAGAGCATGAGGTACAGTACAAAATGAGTTTCTATGAATAGGCAACTAGGCAATATGCCAACTAAGCTCCCTGAATACATTTCCAAGACAACTGTTCAAGTTAATATTATTTTATATTTAGCCTTCACTATTCACCAGGATCTTTCACCTGATTTAAAATGATGATGTTGCTGTTACAGTGGACATGATAAGGTCTATTTAATAAAAGGCACTGCATCATAAACCCATTAAACTAGTGAATTCCTTCATTTTTATTACTATATAGTTAAAATGAATTGCATGTAATTATTCATATTCAATTGTGATAGCACTAAAATATGGCCATAAAGGCATATTAATCATTAACATGACTGTTAGCTCATTATATGTCAATAAGAGTTCTTTATATTTAACTTGGATAGATATAACACGTACGTCTGTTTATAAGATATCATTATTTTTTATCTATAAAGCAATGACATATTATTACATAGGTATGTATATTTGCTTAGTATGCATGCATACCCACCAAAAAATGATGCATACTTCCATAACCAGATTTTTGCGCGTCTTACACTTACAATGCCTTATAGCTGATAAGGTGAAATGGGTGAGCAAACTTAAGCCAAGTCGGGTAATAGCATATCCACATAATTGTAGACCTGAATGCATATGCAGAAAAATGCTTGTCAAAAGGTGTATCTCTTGTGGGTGTTGGAGAGCAGGTGCAAAGATATCCAATAATGATGATGATGTTGATGTTGATCAGAAGGACTATCTTATAATTGGCTAATTGGGTATCGACACCTCCTGCAGATAGTACTTCATTCATTAGCGTTTAGGGTATATTATATGAAGCCGCTGCCATTTATTTGCTTTACTTCATTTATGTTCCCTTTTGGACTACTGCAAGAAATAAAACTCCCATTTAATTTGTAAACAGATTTTTTTTTTATTTAATGTAATTTAATTTGTAATTTGTATTTTGTGTTTGTATTCAGTTACATTTTATATTAGAAATGCAACTTTCATATAGATTAACAACAGCAGGCACTATTCTCTCTTGTATATATGACACTTCATTGCATTATTATATTTTATATAAATAGGGTGATGAGACTTTAACTAAAACTGATAAGCCGCATATCTATGTTTCTCTATGCTATCTTGGCGCATAAGTTTATACACTTGTACTTTGACATACATATGGTGCAAATGGCACTGTTTGAGCTGACTCGTCTTGAAATGCATCCAACCGAACATATGCATGCAAATACACTTTTTCTTGCATCTGTTTTTCCTACATGTGTCCAATAAGCAAATGTGTCCAAATCTGTATGATCCACAAAGAGTTCAATGTTAGCAAAGGCAAAATATATCTGTTATTGGAGACTAGGCACAAGTTACTATTGTACATATTTTGTAAATATGTTTACAATAAACTACATATGAGTAAGGAAGTAATAGGGTGAGTAGTGGGTGCAGAAAATGTCAAATCTGAAAATCCCATTTCCATATCTTGCATATCTGCATATTGCTAATTGGGAGGATTTTTCAGTGATAATCACTATTGCTATTTACATGCTAAGCAGAAAACACCAAACCCTTCACTGATCATTCCCAACCAGGGTGAAACAGTCTGTCTGATGGTAAGATCATGGGTATATTTACAAAACTGCGGGTTTGAAAAAGTGGAGATGTTGCCTATAGTAACCAATCAGATACTAGCTGTCATCTATTTAGTACATTCTACAAAATGACAGCTAAAATCTGATTGGTTGCTATAGGCAACACCTTCACTTTTTCAAACCCGCAGTTTAGTAAATATACTCCCATGTCTCAGTAATTTTTATATGCAACAGCTACTTTATGATCCCCTGTCTGAATCACAATTAAAGTTGCTCCTGTATGAATTGGGCATATTACCAAATACAGGATACCACATTTTTGGGACTATGAAAGTTGCTTTTGCAGCTAATTGGAAGAGGCCCTTCTCCTTTCTTTGCATTGTTTAAAGCTACTAATCTGAGTCAGAGGCTCCCCTGTGCGCAGTTTCCCCTTCATATTTTCTTAAACCACTCGATCTGTTTTTTCTAAGCCTTACAGTTAACCTTATTCATCACAATCCTCCCTCGTTTTCTTTTTCCTTCCTCACTCCACTCTCTCATTTCTTGATTTTTATGTGTCTTGTACTGTTAAGTGATATATATTGAATGATAATGTAATAACACACGTGTTTACTTCCATATTTGAAAAACGTAATTAATAAACTAATTTACTAACTAATGTCTTATTTCATTATGCATATTTTCCTGAATTATGAGGTTTTGTCAGAAACAGTTAACTTTTAAGAATATTATTTATTGTTGGTTTATGGTACCTGGCTACAATATTTTGCTTGGTTACTTTTAAAACCTTTAAAATAACCAGAAACACCCTTATTTTATCAGGTGTTCTTGTCAGTGCTATACCATGAAATATATACAATGCCTTTGGTAATGTTTCTCTTTAGTGAATCCTGTCATTCTAGATAAACTACATTACATGCAACTGATGATGCCTATCACTGCCTCAATGAGAAACCCACTGAACCACTATGAAATGTGTCCTAAATTTTGTAATCTGAAGACTACCAAGGGTTGTTGGTTTGAATTTGTAATCAAACAGTTCACTTGCTCCTATTGCAAAAGTATATATAAAACATCCTTCACATACAGTATCTTGTAAACACTACACAATGCATTTTGATCTATTTCACTATAGCATTATTACTTGGGTTTTAGATGGGATTGCAATTCTGCCTGACACTTTCCTGCTTTATGAACACAAACATTAAGATAAAAAGTGTTATTTCCTAATGGCAAGTTCTCACATTTTTGCACACTTCGCTTACGTTGTTACAAAAAACAGAAGGCCACTAAGCCACTTATATTTGTTAGTTGGAAAAAATGTTGTGAAAGTCAGTTGGTATAGCTGGTATTTAAGCTCAAGGGCTAGCTGCAAGGCTAGACTTGTATGTTAGTGGGTGGTTGTTGAACTTTTCAGATGCTTTAGATTACTGCACCTTGTCAGTAGGCTATAAAGCGGTTTGCACACCCATGTCTGTGCCTGGCTCTCATTTGTGCACACTGAAAAGCAATGCTCTTAAGTACAATATTGAGGTGAAAATTTAATAAGAAGCAGTTGTTGGTGTAGTCTGCAAATCGCCACACAGTTTTGAGTCTGAAAACTGCATCTGATGTGGACTACTGTTTGTGGTTTAGTCCAAACCGTATATTAAAACTTGTAAAACTTCCAGACCAGGCTACATAGCATCCTGCACAGTTCCCTGAGGCAATAGAGCTCAAAAAAATGATTGTGCCCCCACACCTAGGGAGCTTAATAGCCTGTAGGAGTAAGGGGGTAATTAAATATGTATGTCTCCATTAATAATAAAATAAATGTTATTGCCTCCATTTATAATAAAATTATCATTAGTAATAAAGTAAGGAGTAGCACACCCGACATTAAAATACTGGGTAATACCCCCAGTATTAAATTAGGGAGTAGTGCTTTCTTGGTATAATGTACCGTATATACTCAAGTATAAACCGACCCGAATATAAGCCGAGGCACCTAATTTTACCACAAAAAAATGGGAAAACTTATTGATTTGAGTATAAGCCTAAGTTGAGAAAGAGAGAAAAGCTGTCAATGGGGAGCAGTAGCTACATTTAAGATCTCATTGTTCATATACAATTGCTGAAAGGGCGTTTGAACATGGGGAACAAACTGCACATAAACTGGAGGAAAAACAGAGCAGCCACAAGAGCAAGATTCCTCCCTATTGCAAACACTCCTGTTAATTCACACTTCCACACTCAAAAAAAGAATAGGTTCTTTCCTTAGAGCATGTTTTACACTGTGAACAAGCAACAACTTGCCATAATGGTTTTATTTGGCTTCTTTTCTGTGCCTCGGTTTTCAATGAAGTCTGATAGCTGTTGGCGCAAAGCGGTCAGACACACTTCTAGTGCTTAGGCGTAAACAGAGCTTAAGTGCAGTGGCTGAATAGGTCTATTCCCCTTCCTATGCAGGTGGATACCTTTAGCAGTAGGCAAGAAAGTACAAACAGAAAATGGTGGGGCATCAGTTCAGCCTTTTACTTACTTCCTCAGTGGAACGCATGTGCGTTCCACTGACAGGAAGTTCGGCATTTGGAACGCAAGAGCTGAGGGACCAGAAAACAGGTAAGTTTACTCGTGTATAAGCAGAGGGGGGCTTTTTCAGCATAAAAAATGTGCTGAAAAAGTTGGTTTATACACGATTATATACAGTAATCCAAAATCAGGATGGATAATCCATAAAAAAAAAAGAGAACACTTGCTTTGAATAAACCACTCACAAGAAGTCCCCAATGCAAAATGAGTTAATCTTCAGTGAGCACGCCTACTTAACATTGTTAAATATCATTTTTTGTTAAGGCCTCATAAAGCCTTTGTTCAGCCATTTTTGTAACTCGCATAGATATTTCAGCTGCTTAAAATAGGTTATTCATTTGCTGCTGAAATGCAGTTTTGCAAGATGTAAGCCCATGGCCTTGAAGTTATATTGACATAGAGAATTCCTGTGTGAATGTAGAAAGGTATCATGCACAACAGGTGGTTTCATTATTAGCTTGTTGCTTGCAGGGAGCTGCGCCCATGACCTTGGATATGGCAGACAGGAGGTAAACCTCCAACCCTCCCTTGGGATAAGGATAGTTGACATTTATGGGAGGGAAGCTTGAAACCTCAATAATACGTGAGATGGTTAATCCGCAGTGCATCCCATAAACTATTGTATGCTTATGACGTAGGATTCACATGTATTAAAAACTTGTAACTTTGAGATATTAAACAGAGAATATTTCATGCATACAGAACCTTGGTCTGTGCCTTTTCTCTTCAGCCGTTGTTTTGTGCTTCCAGATATATTTGACACCACTAGGGAAACTCTGAACAGATTTTAGATCTGAAAATATCCAGACAGCCAATTAAGAGCAGTCTCTACACTGCTCAGCCAATCACAGATAAGAGACAGTTGTTGATTGTTTAAATATACACACGTACATGAAATGTAGATGTAATATCATACTTGCCAACTTTTCCTCATTGGCTTCAGGGAGATCCCGGGGGAGGTGGGCGTGCGGGGGTGGGGCTTGACGAATTGCATCATTTTGGCCCCACCCCTAAATGATTGTCACAATTTTGGCCAATTACAGCAGGGCTAAGCTGACACAATATTTGCTCCATTAAGCCCCCCCCGCCCCCCAACGCCACTTATCTATTGCAGGGGCGAGATCCGGGAGGTTGCCCTGTTCACTCGTGAAGTCTCTGCGGGAGTCTCCCGGACATTCAGGGAGAGTAGGCAACTATGCGTTAAAGAAAAGCAGCTAATGATCATCTAGAGACTGAAGTGTCTTTAACATTTCTGTCTCCATTACTGAAGTCATGTTGTCTTACCTATCAGTCTTTGATTAAATCTTGGTCTCCATGAAAATGGCCACCTCCATAGGCATCAATACATGGACATAGGACACAATTTCTGAACTGTGTCATCATGCCACAGGTGGCGAAGCCAACCACGTCTTGTACTGGCTCAGCATCAGGGAGAATGCCAGACTCTTCAGGGAGTGAGGGAGATCACCCCTCTTTCAGGGAGTCTCCCTGACATTCAGGGAGAGTTGGCATGTAAGTGTAATATAGAGTGACAATTGTGTCTTCAAAATGAGCCAAAAACACTCAATCCCCAAGGAGCAAACTGTGATATTGCAGACACCTACAATATAATATATAGAGTAACATGGATGTTTCACTTCCTCATACAGAGTGTGCAAGAGTTCAATATACCCTGCTTCATCTATACAATATCTATACACACCACAACATTATGCTGGAAATTAGGATTTAAAGGACTATACAATAGCTTCAGATTTATTTCACTTATGATGAGATGCTAAAGTATTTGACAACTTAGCAAACAGCCTAGAACTAGGATTTCAGCAATCTCAATCATTATCACTGGGAAAATAACCATTTGCAGAGACCAAGTGTACTAACTTGACTTTGCTACCTTTTATTTTTGTTGTCTTAGTCCATGCTAGTGACTGTCATATTTTTCAGGGCAGATTGTTAGGGTTCTGTTCAAAACCATTTCCTTAATTACAGCCATGGAGCCAGACACGTGATATAAACGTTTTAAACTGTTTATTGCAGAAAAGTATAATCCAGGTAAGGCAAAATAAACAGTAACAGTTCAGGCTGAATGGAACAATGGATTTCCAGATCTTGGTAAACAAGCAGTAAATAATAATGAAATGCAGCAGATGACTTAACTGAAACTAATTTGTAGTAGCAGCCAGAAACATGCAGGTAATCCAGGAACAGAGAGACACATGAGCAGGCTAGGAACATCACATGAACAGGCAAGAAAATTTCAATGACCAGCAAAGGATACAGGAATCAGCAGGCACATATAGGCCACAGACAGGTGTGGAGTGATTAACTAGCAGTGCAAGTTAACCCCTGACCGGAAAGGCTGAACAGCAGTAGCCCAGGAGAATCACAGGCACTGCAGGGTAATATGCACACAGGGAAACTAGGCAAATAATAACACAGGGCAAAATGCACACAAAGAAACAGGGCAGATCATAACATAGCCCCCCCTTTAAGGAGCGGATTCCAGACGCTCCATACATGCTCCTTTCAGGTTTTTCTCCTCTTCTTTTTCTTTTTATAAGATCTCCCTGGAGACACAATTGGGCTCTTCTCTAATGGAGTACAGAGAAGACCCAATTCTTCAGAAGCAGAAGAATTGGCAAGTTCGTCCACTAACACTCTAGTATCCTCCAAAAATTCGCTTTCAGAGTCTGAGTCCCAACCTAGAGTCGGAACAGGAATGTTAATTTTATGAGAAGAAGGTGAAATGCCCATGAAGCCGGTAACCAAGGTTTGTGGTTTGTGATTGTTCTTTTTATTTTTTGAAGATATAGGTTGACCAATGGAAGCAACAGACATCGATGACTTGTGAATAAGCTTAGGTGCAGAAACACAGGCTGGAATGGAAACAGAAGAACTATGACCAGGAAACTCAACTGTTGATGGAGAGTACTTCTTGCACACAGCGTTAACAAAGTCCATGGTATTATGGATAATGGGGTTATCGGAATTTAAAAGGGAGAAGGCCCAGGTCTGTGGCTCCCCTCTAAAATTCATGATCATAGAACCCACTTGGTTAAATTGGCTGGCAAAGTAATCTGGCGAGTCTTGAAACAGTTTCATGGAAAGCTGAAGAACCGAAATAAACTGTTTGATGTCTCCATCAAAGAAGACTGGAGGAGGATCTGATGACTTGGAAGAGGCATCTGGGCATTCTGGCTCACTAGGAAACTCTGGGGAGTCTTCAACTTGAGCAGCAGTCTCTGGAGAATCCCTCACTAGGATGGCAGAGTATAAGTCTCTGACTGGGACGGCAGAACAGGAGTCCCCGACTGGGACGTCAGAGCAGGAGTCCCCCACTGGGACGGCAGAGCATGAGTCCCCCACTGGGACGGCAAGCTGGGCACATTGGATGGATTGCCCAAACTGAGCACACCACTCGGATTGGACAGCACTGTGAGGAGCCGCAGAGCAGACAGCACTGTGAGGAGCCGCAGAGCAGACAGCACTGTGAGGAGCCGCAGAGCAGACAGCACTGTGAGGAGCCGCAGAGCAGACAGCACTGTGAGGAGCCGCAGAGCAGACAGCACTGTGAGGAGCCGCAGAGCAGACAGCACCAAGTAGCAACTCGGGCTGAACCGCATGGACTGGCAACTCGGGCTGAACCGCATGGACTGGCAACTCAGGCTGAACCGCATGGACTGGCAACTCAGGCTGAACCGCATGGACTGGCAACTCGGGCTGAACTGCATGGACTGGCAACTCGGGCTGAACCGCATGGACTGGCAACTTGGGCTGAACCGCATGGAACCGGGCCCTCTCTGGAGCGGACTGGAGGGATAGGGCCCTCTCTGGAGCGGACTGGAGGGACAGGGCCCTCTCTGGAGCGGACTGGAGGGACAGGGCCCCCTCTGGAGCGGACTGGAGGGACAGGGCCCCCTCTGGAGCGGACTGGAGGGACAGGGCCCCCTCTGGAGCGGACTGGAGGGACAGGGCCCCCTCTGGAGCGGACTGTAAGGGCAGCGCCCCCTCTGGAGCGGACTGCAAGGGCAGCGCCCCCTCTGGAGCGGACTGCAAGGGCAGCGCCCCCTCTGGAGCGGACTGCAAGGGCAGCGCCCCCTCTGGAGCGGACTGTAGCTCAGGAACAACGACAGCATCTTGTGACTCGGAACTGGAGGCCGCGGCTGAAGACTCGGAACCGGGCAGCACAGTGGCAGGAGACTCGGGTGCAACAGCTGCAGCAGGAGACTCAGGACCGGACACAGTGGCAGCAGGCTCAGGACCGGACACAGTGGCAGCAGGCTCAGGACCGGACACAGTGGCAGCAGGCTCAGGACCGGACACAGTGGCAGCAGGCTCAGGACCGGACACAGTGGCAGCAGGCTCAGGACCGGACACAGTGGCAGCAGGCTCAGGACCGGACCCAGTGGCAGCAGGCTCAGGACCGGACACAGTGGCAGCAGGCTCCAAGCTGGAGGCAGATGATGTGACCTCAGAGCTGGAGGCAGATGATGTGACCTCAGAGCTGGAGGCAGATGATGTGACCTCGGAACAGGAGACAGAGGCTAGCACCTCGGAACAGGAGACAGAGGCTGGCACCTCGGAACAGGAGACAGAGGCTGGCACCTCGGAACAGGAGACAGAGGCTGGCACCTCGGAACAGGAGACAGAGGCTGGCACCTCGGAACAGGAGACAGAGGCTGGCACCTCAGAGCTGGTAACTGGGGTTGGAAAATTGGGTCTCATGCCAGGGAGCAGAATAGGTGAAGTATAAACAAATCCAGAATGCGGAGAAGTAACAACAGAAGATGGTTTGGTAGGCTGTCGATGTCTGGGGAGAGGACAGGCTTGTAAGAAGTGTATATTACTTGCACAGTAGAGACACAGTTTGTTGGTTATTCTGCACCGTCGCTCCGGTCAGGTGGGGGCGTGGACCACCTGTGAACCGGGCATCTGTTACACTGTAGTTGTTAGTTAAATGCAAATTTGTCATAGTACTATTAAGATGTGCTGGCAGCACAGTTTCAGCAGCAGACAGTTGGCTGAAGCAAATCAACAGTATTGGATTTCAGAGAAACAGATTCTGATAGTCTTCTGAGTGGGTCCAAAAGTATAGCAGAAAATTGAGCCAGCTGAGAGCATAACAAAATTATGTCAGTTTGCAGACACTGAAGCAGAGGCTGTTCAGCCATTTGTAGAGCAGACATGTTTGCAGGGAGAAAACAAATGAAATCAATTGCAATGAGAGTTCCAGGTGAAATCTGAAGCAGGGTTTTTTCACAGGACTCCAAGGCTTTCTTTTTGGCTGGTCATTCTGTTAGGGTTCTGTTCAAAACCATTTCCTTAATTACAGCCATGGAGCCAGACACGTGATATAAACGTTTTAAACTGTTTATTGCAGAAAAGTATAATCCAGGTAAGGCAAAATAAACAGTAACAGTTCAGGCTGAATGGAACAATGGATTTCCAGATCTTGGTAAACAAGCAGTAAATAATAATGAAATGCAGCAGATGACTTAACTGAAACCAGTTTGTAGTAGCAGCCAGAAACATGCAGGTAATCCAGGAACAGAGAGACACATGAGCAGGCTAGGAACATCACATGAACAGGCAAGAAAACTTCAATGACCAGCAAAGGATACAGGAATCAGCAGGCACATATAGGCCAAAGACAGGTGTGGAGTGATTAACTAGCAGTGCAAGTTAACCCCTGACCGGAAAGGCTGAACAGCAGTACCCCAGGAGAATCACAGGCACTGCAGGGTAATATGCACACAGGGAAACTAGGCAAATAATAACACAGGGCAAAATGCACACGATACAAGGCAGATCATAACAGCAGGGTAATATGCACACAGGAAAACAAGGCAAATAATAACACAGGGCAAAATGCACACAAAGAAACAGGGCAGATCATAACACAGATTAGGCTTTTCGGTAGCACATTTATAAATAGTTATAAGTAGTTATTTCATAGGCATTATATAAAAATTAGACAGATTTATCCCATCCCATAATTACAACCCCAGATATTTACTCTAAAATTTAACTGACTAATTCTCTTGGTCATAAGGTAAATATGTATGCATTATACAAGATTTGACACCATTTTATTTTTATTTTTATTTTATCTCTCATGCTAAACCACCATTGCACAAGAGTTACAATATACCATGGGTATAAATTCATCAATTCTTAGATTGGGATTGAGGAGACGGTCTGATGGATTAAATGATTAAATTTAATGGATTAAATCACACTAAAATGATTAGATCCAGGTGTAAATGTATTAAACATTCTAAAAAGGAAAAGTGGAGGTGTTGCCCATAGCAACCAGATTCTACCTATCATTTATCTAGTACATTATAGTCCTCATCTCCACTTTTCCCTTTTAGAAAGTTTGAGCATTATTTGGATCTGAAAGCAGCATATTTGCAAGCTGCTATCAAATGAAGGATTTCCTGTATATAATAGTATTAGTTGCATAGGAGATTCAAGAAGCACCCCCCTTACACTACTATAGGTTGTCCCCACAGCTAATGATTCTTAGCAACATCATCCATTGAATGTGGAGTGGTTATTCCTTTTATCTTCTTCATTCTGCTCTGTGGTGTGTTTGGGATAGGGGTATCAACAGGGTTAGCACAACAAATCATTGCAATAATAAATAAAGCAACTGATATGAAAACAGATAAAAAAGGCAACAATATGGCGCTCAACCTATCATATCCTTATCCACCTATAAAATAGTCCCAAAATCCAAAACACTTCCTTATTTACAGGATGGCTGCCAAAACTCAAAAAAATCAGGTAGTAAGTCCAGTTAAAAACCTATAAAGATTTTTTTAAAAAAAACGGTGATTTTTTTATCTTTATTATTTTTACTGTAATGGTTTTAGAACTGCAATGGATTTGTTTATATTTCGTTTTACACTACTGGTCTATATACATATATTGTTATATTTCCTTATTTTTTATGTATTTTGTGCATACGTCAGTGTTTATATATAGACATGTTGGTATAGAGCAGTGGTTCCCAAACTTTTGCAGTTCGCGGCACCCTTAGAGTCTCCAAAAAATTTTCAAGGCACCCCTCCAAAATAATTGCTGAGCAGTCCCGTTTTATAAGTAGCCAAAAAGACGTAATAAATATTTAGGTCAGAACAGAAATACTTATGTGCCCCCTGCATCCACACACACCGTGCCCCCTGCATCCACACACTCAGTGCCCCCTGCATCCACACACTCAGTGCCCCCTGCATCCACACACACCGTGCCCCCTGCATCCACACACACCGTGCCCCCTGCATCCACACACTCAGTGCCCCCTGCATCCACACACTCAGTGCCCCCTGCATCCACACACACCGTGCCCCCTGCATCCACACACTCAGTGCCCCCTGCATCCACACACTCAGTGCCCCCTGCATCCACACACACCGTGCCCCCTGCATCCACACACACCGTGCCCCCTGCATCCACACACTCAGTGCCCCCTGCATCCACACACTCAGTGCCCCCTGCATCCACACACACCATGCCCCCCTGCATCCACACACACCGTGCTCCCTGCATCCACACACTCAGTGCCCCCTGCATTCACATACACCGTGCACTCTGCATCCACACACACCGTGCCCCCTGCATCCACACACTCAGTGCCCCCTGCATTCACACACACCGTGCACTCTGCATCAACACACACCGTGCCCCCTGCATCCACACACACCGTGCCCCCTGCATCCACACACTCAGTGCATCCACACACTCAGTGTCCCCTGCATCCACACACTCAGTGCCCCCTACATCCACACACACATTGTGCCCCCTCAGCCTCTGCCCGCTCTGTCCCCTCAGCCTCTGTCCCCTCAGCCTGTGTCCCCCCAGCCTCTGCCCCCTCAGCCTCTACCCGCTCTGTCCCCTCAGCATCTGCCCGCTCTGTCCCCCCAGCCTCTGCTCACTCTGTCCCCCAGCCTCTGCCCGCTCTGTCCCCCCAGCCTCTGCCCGCTCTGTCCCCTCAGCCTCTGCCCCTCGCTGTGCCCTCAGCCTCTGCCCGCTCTGTCCCCTCAGCCTCTGCCCCTCGCTGTGCCCTCAGCCTCTGCCCCTCGCTGTGCCCTCAGCCTCTGCCCACTCTGTCCCCTCAGCATCTGCCCGCTCTGTCCCCCCAGCCTCTGCCTGCTCTGTCCCCCCAGCCTCTGCCCCCTCTGTCACCTCAGCCTCTGCCCCTCGCTGTGCCCTCAGCCTCTGCCCGCTCTGTCCCCCCAGCCTCTGCCCGCTCTGTCCCCTCAGCCTCTGCCTCTTGCTGTGCCCTCAGCCTCTGCCCGCTTTGTTCCCTCAGCCTCTGCCCGCTCTGTCCCCTCAGCCTCTGCCCCTCGCTGTGCCCTCAGCCTCTGCCCCTTGCTGTGCCCTCAGCCTCTGCACGCTCTGTCCCCTCAGCCTCTGCCCGCTCTGCCCCCTCAGCCTCTGCCCCTTGCTGTGCCCTCAGCCTCTGCCCGCTCTGTCCCCTCAGCCTCTGCCCGCTCTGCCTGCTCTGTCCCCTCAGCATCTGCCCCTCGCTGTGCCCCCACCGTGGACAGGAAGAAAAAAACAACTACTTACCAATCCGGCGGCGCCCGGGACCCAGCATCCTCCTTCTTCCTCGTTTCTCACTGAATGCCAGGCGTGACGTCACGTCCAGCATTCAGTGAGAAACAAGGAAGGAGGAGGATGCTGGGTCCCGGGCGCCGCTGGATTGGTAAGTAGTTGTTTTTCTTTTTCCTTCCTTTCCTTCCTGTCCACGGCACCCCTGTGACAGCGCCGCGGCACCCCTGGGAGCTGCGGCGCACAGTTTGGGAACCTAGGGTATAGAGTCTTCCATGTTCTATTGCAACTTGTTTGATCTACTTATAGCTTAATGTTTTATACTTCTTGTATTGTTTTATATTTAATTGTATTATGATGAGTGTTCATTTGCTCCGATAAACGGAGCTCATACTGACAGTCTTGCAATGTTTATATCACGCACATGCGCACAACGCTTTAACGAGTGCGTATGTGCAAAATGGCCTTCCCCAACAGTATATAAAGAAAGTAATCCCGGGAACTAATTATCCTCCTGACGAAGTCTTGACCAGATGAAACGTGTTTAGGGTACCAGTAGGCGATTAGTGGTATCTCCACCAAACCACCACTGATTTTGGGACCATTTGGATGATTGAGATCACCAGGAACCTAAGCACACGGTCTATAGGCACTGCTATATATATGACCTACTGAATGGGGACTAAATAACAAAAGATAAGCCCTGATTTCATGTTTGTTTGTGAGTATATTTTTAATTGTATTTTGATTAAAATGTTTTTTTTATATACTACACTATGTGGTTCTTATTTTAAATTTGGTGTAATTTAGCTGATGTCATCCAGAAATGTCTGGGGATACCAGGATCGTGCAGAAACAGATAAGCCTCTATATATTTATCTATCTGGTACACACATAAGCTTTTGGTGTTATATCACTGGGTCACCTTGATTATAAAGTACTACACTATCTTTGGCTCTTCTGTTCATTCCACATGTTGCTCTGATTGGGTACCTGTTATCTGGAGATTCCAAGATTTGGCATTATTAGATGAGGTGGTGATAAGAATAGTTCACATGCTGATGTGTCTATCTTACACCTATCTTGGGTACACAGAATATTTACCACGATTTATTATTGGTGTATATTTCCAATAATACTGCAATATCAGGCGCCCCTTTCTACATTTTTCTTTTACTGATATAAAAACATTAATATTACTGATTACCGATGGCTAGTGGCTAACACACCTATTTATAACAGTGTGAAAATTACTCTGTCCTGTTCCATTTACTAATTGTCTTTCACAAACTTTTAAGAGGTGTCTGTAGTCTGCCGCACTTCTAGTCAAATTAGAGTCTCAGCATAGTGCAATTTAGTACTGCTGTCAATTCAGGGCAGTCATGCTAAGTCGATCTACACAGGTTTTTTGGAACAAGCGGACTTGGTGCCAGTAAATCTTTAAAAATATACCCCTCCTCACTTATCCATCCTTTGCAGAATATGAAAATCAGAAGGATGTCTATGCATTATTTCAGCTCTATGCCAGAACACCCATATAATTTTATATTTACAAATATAAAACAGAAAATGTGTGGATAACGCTGGTAAATGAAACAGTAGTACTGTCATCACACCAAATACAATTGTTTTCAAGCATCTACTAAAATATCATCTATGTGAATGGACTCTCTGAGCTCAACTACAATTACTGTTGCTCTCTCTATAAGCTGCTGGGCCCAACATTTTGTGCCCTGGACCACATCTCCAAGTAGCAGGGGCTGCCTACACTATTGTCCCAGCCAAGGGGCAGTAAAGAAGCCTCCATGTATTCCATCAAACTACCTGGAACAGCTCATTTCCCCACTCTCTCCATACCTATCCCAACTAACCCATATTTATCCACATCTCTCACATTTACTCTGTAAACATGCTGAATTTACCTTCAATAATTCTACTACTCACTTACACCACACTTCCCTTCAAACTCACCAACTTTCTCCAGTATTCTTTTGTATACCTCTCCCATTATTATTATTATTATTATTATTATTATTATTATTATTATTATTATGTCTTTGTCTATTTATTTAGTGCTAGTCATATTACACAGCGCTGTACAAAGATGTAATCATTCACATCTGTCCCTGCCTCGTTTGATCACACACACACACACACACACACACACACACACACACACACACACACACACACTTCCTTGTTGTCTACAGCCAATGAAACTACCAGTATGTTTTTGGAAAGTGGGAGACACCAGAGCGCCCATAGGGATCCCATGGAAACAGGTGGAGAGCATACAAACTCCACACAGATAGGGCCCTGGTCAGAATTGAACTCATGATTCCAGCACTGTGATGCAGCAATGCTACCCACTGTGAAACAATGCTGCCATCATTATTTCTCCCTCATTACTTCCCTGCTTCCTTGTCTGAACAATTGAACTGTTCTGCTTCCTGTAACCATCTTACTCATTGATGTAATCTAGCAGAAACAAACCTCAAACCCACAAATCATTTTCTCATGTCCTCTATCGCTACCTGATGCTTGTTATAGCTGGTGGTAACATCTCGCCAAGCTTTATGTCCTATGCAATCACCACTATCTACTCACACTTTTCTTTCCACCTTAAATATTCCTATCCATCTCATACTTTCAATAACACCAACCTTATTCATATATCTCCACTACTATCTCTCCCCTTTCCTTGTGCACTTTGGCCGACCTACTCTCAAACAATGTGATTTCAACTTTGCCATTGATAACCTCACTGTCTCTGCCACCCAAAAAATTATTTTGCTTACATTCTCCTCTGGTTTCTCCCAATGGACTTCATCTTTCACCAGCTGTGATGGACAATCCCTTGAACTCAATTTCTTCTACTACTGCTTCACCAAGTGAGAATTTTTACTCTCCAACTACATCCTCCTTTCCTTCATTCTCACTTTACTTCATGTGCCCTCACCAAAATCAATATGCACACAGCAAACACTAAATGCTCTAATCCACATCTTCACTACACACTTCCATCTGCTACCCTGTTTTACTCTTATCTGTCTGTTTCTTGCTATAACAGCACACTCACTTCGGCCCTAGATATGACAGCCATTACACATATCCACTGTTTATCAAAATCTCAACTGTGGCACACAAAACAGACCCAATGCATGCATAAGTGTTTCCGCATTGCTGAGCATCACAGGGTCTGACATCTCCTCAGATGCCACATGTCCAACCTATTGTTCTACTCTAGCGACCTTCAGTTAATTAATTTAACCAATGAACAAGACTGAATTCATCCTTTCATTCCACAGCCTGTCCCCTCCAATTCCTTCTGAACTTCTTTACTCCTATCCCCCACCGCAATCGTCACCTCTAGCTCACCTCTTCAACCTTTCTCTCTCCACTGTCACATTTCAATTCTCCCATAAACATATGCTTTTCTATTCTAAAACAAATCTCATAAGCCAGCTTCTCTCTGAAACTTTTGCCCAATTTATCTCCTCCCCCTTGCCTGAAAACTGTTTGTGTACAACTACCTAATTCACATTATGTCCTCTAACTTCCTTATCAATTCTATGCAAATAGGCTTTAAATATTTAATTGAGTCTGTGCTCAAAAAAGTATAAATTCTCCTTATTCATCCCCTCAGACCTCTCTAATGACTTTAACACCATTTTCACCCTCTTTTCCTGCATAATCTCCAATCCATTGGCTTTTGTGACACAATTCTCCCTACATCCCTTCCTACCTATCAATCTGCTCCTTCAGTGCCTCTACCTCTGGCACTTCCTCTTATCTCGTCCCCTACAGCCACTATCAGCTGGGGTCCCTTAAAACCTTGTTATCAGTCCTCAGCTTTTCTCACTGTACACTTCTTAATTTTGTGAACTAATTTGCTTATTCAGCCTTCCGTACCACCATTAAATTTATACAAACTAAATCTACTTCTCCTTCCCTGACCTATTCCCTTCTCTACTATCTTGTACAATATAGATGTCCCAAAGCAACCTAAAGTTCAATATTCATGTCCAAAGTAGGGTTTATCATTTTCTCTCTTCCCAGCTTTACCCCCTCCTCTCAAATCCCCCTCACCCTCAACAACACCATAATGTCCTCAAACCCAAGCCTGTTGCATTTATGTCACCCTTGTGTCTGTCCTCTACATTACTCCACACATCCAATGTTTCTCACTATCCTGTCACTTCCACTTTAAAAATATTGCTTGAATACATACTTTTTTTTTACTCAAAATACAACCAAAGATCTTATTATGTCCCAACTGAATTACTGCATTCACCTCCTATTTGGAATTCTCCTCTCCTTGCTGTCTCCAGTTCAGTCCATCCATAAATGCTGCATCAATTCTGATCTTCATACTTGCCACTCAATATCATTTTGGCATTCTACAAATACACTGGCTCTGTATATTCTCTAGCATATACTACTCATGCTGGTACATCCTTGCTGCTGTCCCAATCTTCACTGTGAGTCCCACTTGCTCCTCTTGTCTTAGCCCTGGTCTTTCACCACTTGTTTATTAGTTCTCACAATCACGTCTCTTCTTTTGACTACCTTGTTTTACGTATGCTGTGTATTTCTCCACATCAATAGTGGGCATGGTGATGATGAGTATATGGCACTAACTGCACACTGAGTAATTACTCAAAATGATAAAGGGTAAACAGGAAAGGACCAGAGGTGGCAAAGGAAACAGCGACAACACCAATCATCAACAGCACCAAGGCGCCATCATCTCCATCATAAACAGTAGTAGCAAGTGGAACAGGCAAAGACGATCATGCAAAGTTTTGACAAAAAGTGACAATATCACAAAACGTGATCAATCACTGGTGATGGCATAAAGCAAGTTGAATAGCAGACAAAGGGATCAAACATCATTGCATTACTTGCCCATATTCCCTTCATTGCTCACATCCTCAATCTTATTGTATCTTAAAGTGCAAAATATTTTGTCACTGACACAAAACATTCACACGTTCATTAATCCTACACAGTTTGACACAGTTTACATACACTGCAGGATTAAAAGAATGTGTCATTGCACAAGTTAAAACTGCATGTACCCTCTAGCCATTTTAATATTCTTGGTTGTGTAGCTTCATGAGCAAGACAAAAATCGTGAATGATTATTTTATTCAAGGGTGCTGGATGGGGCCTGTTTATGGCCCAGGCAATGGTAGTCTCTTCAGTATTCCTTGTTGAGACATTTTTAGGTTCACCTATGTCAATAGGATGGACTTTTGTCCCAAAATACTGTGATAGAGAACAGAATGTGTACAAGACCATTTAAAAATATAGTGGCCATGAGAAAAGCAGAGCTAGGCCAAAGAAGATGACAGTTGGAAAAAGACACATAAGTTATCATTAACAGCATCATCATGCCAAATGAGTTGCTCTCCTTTCAACAACAAAAAAACTGAATTTGTGGACTGAGAAACTTAAACAGTGGTAACTGCAAGATTGGGTGATGCATGGCTTTGTTTAATTTTTGGGCCCTGTTTTTTTACACTGATAGGAGGGTTAGGATGTGATGAAAACAGAATGAACCCATGGCACCATCCTGTAAAAACAATGCAGAAAGTTGAATTATAATTAGAGATGGTCACTGACCCCCGTGTTTTGGTTTTGGATTCGGTTTTGGATCTGGATTACCGTCGTGTTTTGGTTTTGGTTTTGGTTTTGCAAAACCGCCATTGCGTGTTTTGGTTTTGGTTTTGGTTTTGTTTGGTTTTGTTTTGCAATTTGTTATAAAAATTACATTTATTGGTGCTAAAATAACATAATTTAGGTATTATTTTGTAGCTACATTATTATTAACCTCAGTAACACTAATTTCCAGTCATTTTTTATTCAATTTTGAACACCTCCTATGTCACAATATGATTTTCATACACTTGAAAAGAAAAATTGCTGCAGTTCTTGCCAGTGATAACAAAAAGGCCATTGTCATGCCTGGGCATAAGACCAAAAATCCACCTCTTAAGTGTGGAATTATTTTTACACGAATCCTGGCAAGAGTTGTCTATCCATTTGTAACATTTTGAAAGCCACACTCAGTAGAGGTAGGGACCTTAACCATCTGGGATCCTCATCCATGTTTCGTCATTTTTCAGCGAGTTATTGGCAAACTGTTGGGAAAATCAGAAACTTTGGTTAAAAAAAAATTAACAACAAGCATTCCAGCATAATCTACCTCCCTTCTCTCATCTACATCCCAGCACCTGCAATCTTCCCCCCCAACAATTGGCACGTAAACAATCCTCTGCAAGAGGAAGCAAGAATGAAACCTGTCACCCAGTCGCAAAGCGGATCACAGACGCCCTGGGTACTATGCTAGCGTTAGATCTGTGTCCAATGTCCACTATTAATACAGTTGGTTTAAGACATTTAATTGAGGTGTTATGTCCCTGTTAGCAAATGTCATCACTATACCATTTTACTAGAAAAGCTTATTCTCTCCTGTACCGGAAAGTTCCTAAAAATGTCATTATTGGGTGACAAAATGGTATTCTACCCACTGTACACTTAACCACAGATATGTGTACAAGCGGAACTGGGCAAACAAAAGATTATATGACTGTGAAAGCCCACTGGGTTGGTCTTTCGCCTTCCCCAGCATGGACAGCAGCAGCATGTACCCAGGTGCATCACATTTTTGAGAAGTAGGCTACTCTGTGTATCAGCAGCTTCACTAAGAGGCATACAGCTGACAAACTGTTCCAAAAACTAAGGGATGTCATTGAAAGATGGCTAATCCTGCTTGGAGTCTCCTGAGGATATGTCATTTCTGATTACGACCCCAATATTGGTCCAGCATTACAGCGGGGCTGAATTCCATCACATTTCCTGTTTTGCACACACTATCAACTTGGTGTTACAGAACTTTTGAAAAATGACATGCAGGAGATGCTGTTTGTGTCCATAAACATTTAGGGTCAATTTGTGGTTTCTGCAACAGCATGTAGGAGAATACAGCAGCTGCAAGAAGACTAGCATTTGAGGGGAATATACTTTAGTCCAGCGAAGTAGTTACCTGTGAAGAAAGTGCAGACACAGTTAGCTTGAGTCAAGTGATTGCCTTAATAATAGATTTTGAAAAGGTGCTACATAAAATTATAGTGTGCAATAAAACAAAGTAAATGTGCTAACTATATTTTAATTGTAGATGAAATACTTAATTTTCTTTGCAAGGATCCCAGACTTATCAACATCTTGTTGGGACGTCTTCTCCTTCAGTTTCTCTGGCAACTGCTTGTAATAAAAGAAATTGCTTTCCCAAGACACCCAGTGGTGATGCAGATGAGTCCGCTAAACATTTTGATATTTGCTGTGCTGTAAAAGAATTGCCCAAAAACCGTGACAGCTCTGCCCTAAAATCAACTAGTCATTCCCTTTGGAAGGCCATTATCAGCAATTACATCATACTACACAGACTTCTATGATATTGGGATATTGGGATGAATTAGTATTGTTGGAGGAAGATTATCACTAAACCCTGCCACCTCTCCAGTTTCGCAATGAGCTATGGTACAATAAAATGTAACTGCAGATTTAGACCAAGACTGTCAGCCCTATTATTTCTATTTCAGCAATTACAATAAGCAATGGAGCAATGGAGCTCTTCTCTTTGGGTGTTACCTATATAACGCAGCACAATTTGCCTGCAAATTCTACAGACAAGCCTGCTTGTCTTCCTCTCCATCAATGACTCTTAGCAATTGAGCACTCGTCTTTGGGTGTATATTACACCCAAACATTATTAGTGAAAATTATGAAAAATACAGTTTAATCCCTGATAGGCCCTCCACCATCCTTTGCATGTTAATAGTAGGATTGGTTGGAATTATGGTCAAGGTCACACATTTTTTTGACAAATCCTTCAAACCAGCCCAGATGTCAAACTGTTGTGGTCTGCCCCCTGCGTCATCCCTGCTTGTGTTTGGAAAGTGCATATTGGTGCCAGAACCTCACATGCCAGAACTGCTCCCACTGGTGCCACACTGCTGCAGGACTTACACAATCAACCGCATCCTCATCGTCGGATACCCAAATCTCCCCCACATCCTCTTCTAAAGACAAAGTGTCATCCTCACTTGGTGTATCACCGGCTACACTCGGGCTGTTCAGGCACACATCAGCAGAACTGCTGAAAGGGCCCTTCTTTATGGGTAGACTAACAGAATGGTCACGATTAGACATCCCACTGTTGGATGGACTCTCCACAGGGATTGTTGTCATTTGTGAATCAGAGCAAATATTCTCCTGTAATGCCTCACTGTTATCTTGCAGCTCGGCTTTGACGCGTAACAGTAGTTGTGCACCAATTGTAGGCTGGGTAACTTTTTGGGATCTGCCACTAATAGCCAAAGGTGAAGGCCTCATTCTCTCTTTGCCACTGCGTGTGTAGAATGGCATGCTTGCAATTTTTTTTTTATCGTCACTTAACTTTTGCTCAGTTACACTTCTTTTTCGCTTCAATACAGTAAAATTTTTTTGGGTTTTTGTTTTTTGCACTAATTTGAAAACACTCTGTTGTTTGACATCGCCTTGGCCAGATGACGTACTGGGAACACTAACATCAGGACTGGTGACAGAACCTGGTTGCTCATTTAGATCATATGTGGACTGCTTTGAATCCATTCTGAGCGCAAACCACTGGGGAGTGCTAAAAATTATTTAGTAGATACTGCTGACAGAAATGACTTTTGACAGCCAGAAATATTAATGCACAATTAGGGAGGACACCCCAAAAACACTGAGGAGTGCTAAAAATTATTGAGTAGATACTGCTGACAGATATGACTTTTGACAGCCAGAAATATTAATGCACAATTAGGGAGGACACCCCAAAAACACTGAGGAGTGCTAAAAATTATTGAGTAGATACTGCTGACAGATATGACTTTTGACAGCCAGAAATATTAATGCACAATTAGGGAGGACACCCCAAAAACACTGAGGAGTGCTAAAAATTATTGAGTAGATACTGCTGACAGATATGACTTTTGACAGCCAGAAATATTAATGCACAATTAGGGAGGACACCCCAAAAACACTGAGGAGTGCTAAAAATTATTGAGTAGATACTGCTGACAGATATGACTTTTGACAGCCAGAAATATTAATGCACAATTAGGGAGGACACCCCAAAAACACTGAGGAGTGCTAAAAATTATTGAGTAGATACTGCTGACAGATATGACTTTTGACAGCCAGAAATATTAATGCACAATTAGGGAGGACACCCCAAAAACACTGAGGAGTGCTAAAAATTATTGAGTAGATACTGCTGACAGATATGACTTTTGACAGCCAGAAATATTAATGCACAATTAGGGAGGACACCCCAAAAACACTGAGGAGTGCTAAAAATTATTGAGTAGATACTGCTGACAGATATGACTTTTGACAGCCAGAAATATTAATGCACAATTAGGGAGGACACCCCAAAAACACTGAGGAGTGCTAAAAATTATTGAGTAGATACTGCTGACAGATATGACTTTTGACAGCCAGAAATATTAATGCACAATTAGGGAGGACACCCCAAAAACACTGAGGAGTGCTAAAAATTATTGAGTAGATACTGCTGACAGATATGACTTTTGACAGCCAGAAATATTAATGCACAATTAGGGAGGACACCCCAAAAACACTGAGGAGTGCTAAAAATTATTGAGTAGATACTGCTGACAGATATGACTTTTGACAGCCAGAAATATTAATGCACAATTAGGGAGGACACCCCAAAAACACTGAGGAGTGCTAAAAATTATTGAGTAGATACTGCTGACAGATATGACTTTTGACAGCCAGAAATATTAATGCACAATTAGGGAGGACACCCCAAAAACACTGAGGAGTGCTAAAAATTATTGAGTAGATACTGCTGACAGATATGACTTTTGACAGCCAGAAATATTAATGCACAATTAGGGAGGACACCCCAAAAACACTGAGGAGTGCTAAAAATTATTGAGTAGATACTGCTGACAGATATGACTTTTGACAGCCAGAAATATTAATGCACAATTAGGGAGGACACCCCAAAAACACTGAGGAGTGCTAAAAATTATTGAGTAGATACTGCTGACAGATATGACTTTTGACAGCCAGAAATATTAATGCACAATTATGGGGGACACCCCAAAAGCGCTGGGGAGTGCCAAATATGAAGAAAAAATAATAAACCTCTATCCTCCTCTCTGCACTAGCGATTTTGGTTAGAGCAATTGCAAGAACAATATGGTATTCTCTGTCCCTGCTCTAATTAGCCTATGACTACACCCTGCTCTCTCCCTCTGTCAAATGGCGATGGATTGCTGTGGAGGCGTGTATTTATAAAGTTGAAGTATCGCGAGAACCGAGTCCCGAGATCCGACGACGTCACAATGACGTTCGGCCTCGATTTGGATTCGGAATGGGCGGGAGAGTACCGAGCTGCTCAGCTCGGTACTCGGATACCCAAAGTTCGGGTGGGTTCGGTTCTCGGAGAACCGGACCCGCCCATCTCTAATTATAATAGAGTGTGGATATTTATAAGCTAGCTTTGCAGAGGAACAGAACCTTAAGTGCTGTTGTAACTTGATAAAACTGTATTTGAAATCCACGTCTTACATTTACAGTTAGTGAATAGATTTGCATTTGCAAAAGTAAGACTTCATTTTACTGGATGAGATATTTAAATGATCCTTTTAAGGGTAGATATTTTACATATTTTACATATTTTATACCAATGTTGTATGCTAATAAGCATTGAGCAGGACTCAATGCTTATTAGCCTCTTAGACTTACCTGAAAGTTTCTCAAAGATGTCGAATATCATTATTTTTCAAGAAATTCAATCTTTAACTCATACATCTGCATACAAACCATGTATTTATAAAAGCTGAATTATGTGTAAATTTAAATAAAGGCAGCCACACTGTTTCCTTATTTCATGAAGTTACTGTATATGGAATATGAAAATGTTAAATGTTTAAGAGGGTGCAGGCCATATTGGATAGTAGACTGTGCATTTGATGATATTTTGTCTTAAATGCTGCAATGAACTCACATGTCAGAAGTGCCAAAGGACCAAAAACAGCTTGATGGGGCATATATCTGTGCATGAAAGGACCCATATTATCTACAAGTTGTATACATTCTGTTATAGCCAATTCAAACTGTGTTCTAATTAGAGATGTGCACCGGCCACTTTTGGTGTCTCGTGTTTTGTGTTTTGGATTCGGATTTTCGCGATGTTTTGGGTTCGGATTTGTTTCGCAAAACACCTGCCGAAAGGTTTTGGTTCGGATTTAAGGTTTTGGATTCGGATTTTTTTTGAAAAAAGCATAAAAAGTTCAAAAATCAAGTTTTTGGGCTTATTTTCACTCCTATGCTATTATTAACCTCAATAACATTCAATAACAATCATTTCCACTAATTTACAGTGTATTCTGAACACCTAACAATATTGTTATTAGTCCAAAACGTTGCAACGAGGTATCTTTCTGGACTGCGTAGTGGAGTGGTCCCCACAATATAATAAGAAAACCATCAACTGGTCTTAATCACACCAAAAAATGTACCTGGACTGCGTAGAGGAGTGGTCACCAGAATATATTTTAAAAACCCTGAACTTGTATGAATCGCACCAAAAAATGTATCTGGACTGCGTAGAGGAGTGGTCACCACAATATAATAAGAAAACCATCAACTGGTCCTAATCGCACCAAAAAATGTACCTGGACTGCGTAGAGGAGTGGTCACCACAATATAATTTAAAAACCCTGAAATTGTATGATTCGCACCAATAAATGTATCTGGACTGCGTAGAGGAGTGGTCACCACAATATAATAAGAAAACCATCAACTGGTCTGAATCGCACCAAAAAATGTACCTGGACTGCATAGAGGAGTGGTCACCACAATATAATTTAAAAACCCTGAACTTGTATGAATCGCACCAAAAAATGTATCTGGACTGCGTAGAGGAGTGGTCACCACAATATAATAAGAAAACCATCAACTGGTATGAATCGCACCAAAAAATGTACCTGGACTGCATAGAGGAGTGGTCACCACAATATAATTTAAAAACCCTGAACTTGTATGAATCACACCAAAAAATGTATCTGGACTGCGTAGAGGAGTGGTCACCACAATATAATAAGAAAACCATCAACTGGTCTGAATCGCACCAAAAAATGTACCTGGACTGCATAGAGGAGTGGTCACCACAATATAATTTAAAAACCCTGAACTTGTATGAATCGCACCAAAAAATGTATCTGGACTGCGTAGAGGAGTGGTCACCACAATATAATAAGAAAACCATCAACTGGTATGAATCGCACCAAAAAATGTACCTGGACTGCATAGAGGAGTGGTCACCACAATATAATTTAAAAACCCTGAACTTGTATGAATCACACCAAAAAATGTATCTGGACTGCGTAGAGGAGTGGTCACCACAATATAATAAGAAAACCATCAACTGGTATGAATCGCACCAAAAAATGTACCTGGACTGCGTAGAGGAGTGGTCACCACAATATAATTAATAAAAAACCCTCCACGGGTCTGAATTCCCCAAAAAAAAATTCTGGACTGCGTAGTGGGGTGGCCCCGGTACCCAATTTGATACCGGGGCCACAATATAATAAATACACCCTGCCTTCACTGGTCAGAATTCCACCAAACAAGTATCTGGACTGCGTAGTGGGGTGGCCCCGGTACTAAATTTGGTACCGGGGCCACAATACCTCCTCCAACTTCCAAGTGTAGTGTTTATAACTTATTAACACTACACTAATTCTAGCACGTCAATACCTCTTGTTTTAAATAATGACAGGGCATTTAACTTTTGATTTAATTTTTTGAATTTGTTGACATTTTCTTTTACTTTTTGAGTAGTCATAATCCCGTTGTCGGATCTCGCGATACTCGGATTCTATAAATTTCCCGCTGGCCGCCGCCATTTTCACTCAGGCATTGATCAGGGTAGAGGGAGGTTGTTTTAGGTGGTCCTCTGCCCTGCTATATCCTGTGCTGTGCTGTGCTGTGCTCAGTCCAGTGGTGCTGTGTCCTGTGCTCTGTCCTTCTGAGTTCAGTGGTGCTGCTGGGTCCTGTGCTGTGTCCTGTTCACTTCAGTCCAGTGGTGCTGTGTCCTGTGCTCTGTCCTTCTGAGTTCAGTGGTGCTGCTGGGTCCTGTGCTGTGTCCTGTTCAGTCCAGTGGTGCTGTGTCCTGTGCTCTGTGCTTCTAAGGGCATAGTTATTTCCCCATTATTCCCAAGTTTTTAAAAAATAAAAAAAAAGTTATAAAATAAAAAAATAAAAAAATAATTATAACCAAATTTGCAAAACCAATCCAGCAGTATAAGTCCATTGGTACTGCAATATTACCAAGTTCACACATTCTGCAGTATCTTGTGCTACATATAATGGAGACCAAAAATTTGGAGGATAAAGTAGGGAAAGATCAAGTCCCACTTCCTCCTAATGCTGAAGCTGCTGCCACTAGTCATGACATAGACGATGAAATGCCATCAACGTCGTCTGGCAAGCCCGATGCCCAATCTCCTAGTACAGGGCATGTAAAATCCAAAAAGCCCAAGTTAAGTAAAAGTAGCAAAAAGAGAAACTTAAAATCATCTGCGGAGAAACGTAAAGTTGCCAATATGCCATTTACGACACGGAGTGGCAAGGAACGGCTTAGGCCCTGGCCCGTGTTCATGACTAGTGGTTCAGCTTCACCCAAGGATCTTAGCCCTCCTCCTCCTCCCCCCCCCTACAAAAAATTGAAGAGAGTTATGGTGTCAGCAACAAAACAGCAAACAACTCGGCCTTCTAAAGAGAAATTATCACAAATCCCCAAGGCGAGTCCAAGGCTGTTTGTGGTTGCGAAGCCTGACCGTCCCATCACTGTACGGGAAGAGGTGACTCCTTCCACCATTTGCAGCACGCCCTCTGCATATGCTGGAAGGATCACCCACAGTCCAGTTACAGATTTGGCTAATGAAGGTGTGAATGTTGTACACCGGGAGGAGGATATTGATGTAGCTGGGGGTGAGGAGGATGTTGATTATGATGCAGACAGATACCAAATTGCCTTTCTCAATTTCTATTTATATTCTAGATTATATAACGGCTGAATAGTTTTCTATTTTACTCCTAGTGGAGAGGGATCTGATGCAGACAGATACCAAACTGCCTTTGTCCATTTCTTTGTATATTTGAATTTCTAGTTCTACAGTCTATGCAGGCTGCTTTTTTTATATTTAACTACAAGTGTAGGGTGGGGGGGGGGGGGGCATAGATACTAGCCACCAAAAAACTCGGTCTATTTAATTTAACTTTCTAGCTCCACAGTTTGTGCAGCCTGCTTTTTTTTATCTTCAAAGTATTTACAAGCCTTACAATCTAAATTAAGAAGAGGTAGTGACGTGCTAGAACTCCACCCTCTATATGCTGCAGAGGATGGAGGAGCATCAAAAGGCCATTCAAGCCTACACAGCCACCTACGACATAGGAAACCCTCATTTTCTTCCACATCTATGGCTGCGAGGAAAAAGCTCAGTTTTCCTAAAAGAGGCGCTGGCAGGGATGCTGATAACATCTGGTCCGGACTGAAGGACCTGCCAACCATTGCAGACATGTCTACTGTCGCTGCATTGGATGCTGTCACAATTGAAAAAATGGTGGAGGATTACTTTGCTGACACCATCCAAGTAGACATGTCAGACAGTCCATATTGTTACTGGCAGGAAAAAAAGCCAGTTTGGAAGCCCCTGAACAAACTTGCTCTATTTTACCTGAGTTGTCCCCCCTCCAGTGTGTACTCGGAAAGAGTTTTTAGTGCAGCGGGTAACCTGGTCAGTGAGCGGCGAAGGAGGTTGCTTCCTCACAACGTTTACTACCGGGGCCACTCCACTGTGCAGTCCATATTTAGGTGTATCAGATATTAAACAATGGTGACAGTTGATGCCCAATTTTTTAATTATATTGTTGGCGCTTTAAAAAATTGTGTTCCGGGCACACCACACTACGCAGTCCATACCCTTTTTTGGTGGAATTCTGATCCGTGGAGGGTTTTTTATTATATTGTGGCCTCGGTACCAAATTGTGTACCGGGGCCACCACACTACGCAGTCAAGAAAGATAGATGCGTATCATAGATAAAGTACATTCAGTGTTGTGGGGCAAATTGAAAAATATTCAAAATGCACTGTCATTATCAAAAACAAGAGGTTTTGACACGCTGAAACTCCAACATGTATATGATGGAGGATGGAGGAGCAGCCGTATGTGCAGTGTAATGCAGACCTGTTGAAGGTTTTCTATATATTATATTGTGGTGGCCAGTGGCCAGTCCTCTACGCAGTGCAGATACTATTTTTGGGTGTAATGCAGACCTGTTGAAGGTTTTCTATCTATTTTATTGTGGTGCCCAGTGCCCACTACTCTACGCAGTGCAGATACTATTTTGGGGGGTAATTCAGACCTGTTGAAGGTTTTCTATATATTTTATTGTGGTGGCCAGTGGCCAGTCCTCTACGCAGTCCAGATACTATTTTTGGGTGTAATTCAGACCTGTTGAAGGTTTTCTATATATTTTATTGTGGTGGCCAGTGGCCAGTCCTCTATGCAGTGCAGATACTATTTTTGGGTGTAATTCAGACCTGTTGAAGGTTTTCTATATATTTTTTTATTGTGGTGCCCAGTGCCCACTACTCTACGCAGTCCAGATACTATTTTTGGGTGTAATTCAGACCTGCTGAAGGTTTTCTATATATTTTTTATTGTGGTGGCGGCAGGTGTTTTGCGAAACAAATCCGAACCCAAAACATCGCGAAAATCCGGATCCAAAACACAAAACACGAGATCTCAAAAGTCGCCGGTGCACATCCCTAGTTGTGAGGAAGCAACCTCCTTCGCCGCTCACTGACCAGGTTCCCCGCAGCACTAAAAACTCTTTCTGAGTACACACTGGAGGGGGGACAACTCAGGTAAAATAGAGCCAGTTTGTACAGGGGCTTCCAAACTGCCTTTTTTCCTGCCAGTAACAATATGGACTGTCTGACATGTCTATTTGGATAGTGTCAGCAAAATAATCCTCCACCATTTTTTCAATTGTGACAGCATCCAATGCAGCGACAGTAGACATGTCTGCAATGGTTGGCAGGTCCTTCAGTCCGGACCAGATGTTATCAGCATCACCGCCAGCGGCTTTTTTAGGAAAACTGAGCTATAGATGTGGAAGAAAATGAGGGTGGAGCTTTTGGCATGTCACGGTCCTTTTCAGAGGACAATCTCCTGACCAGCAGGTCTTTGCACCGCTGCAGACTTGTGTCCGCCGGAAACAGAGACAAAACATACGCTTTAAACCAAGGATCGAGCACGGTGGCCAGAATGTATTCCTCTGACTTTAAAAGAGTGACCACCCTCGGTTCCTGGCAAAGCGTACGAAGGGCTTCATCCACAAGAGCTACATGCTTTTTTGGATTGCAATGCTTTAACAGCTCCTCCCTCACTTTCTCCAGCTGCTTCTGCAACAGCATGATCAGGGGAATGACCTGACTCAAGCTGGCAGTGTCGGAACTGACTTCTCGTGTGGCAAGTTCAAACAGCTGGAGAACCTTGCACAACACGGAAATCAGTCTCCACTGCGCTTGACTCAGGCGCATCCCCACTCCTTTGCCTATGTCGTAGGTGGCTGTGTAGGCCTGAATGGCCTTTTGCGGCTCCTCCATCCTCTGCAGCATATAGAGGGTGGAGTTCCAGCGCGTCACAACCTCTTGTTTGAGATGATGGCAGGGCAGGTTCATGGTTTTTTGATGTGCCTCTAGTCTGCGGTAGCTACTGGCTGAATGCCGAAAGTGTCCAGCAATTTTGCGCACCACCGCAAGCATCTCCTGCACACCCCTGTCACTCTTGAGGTAATGCTGCACCACCAAATTAATGGTGTGGGCAAAACATGGGACGTGCTGGAAATTGCCCATATTTAATGCCCGCACAATGTTACTGGCATTGTCTGACACCACAAATCCCCATGAGAGTCTAAGTGGGGTAAGCCACTGGGAGATAATTTCCCTCAGTTTCTCTAATATGTTGACAGCGTTGTGCCTCTTATTAAAGCCTGTAATACACAATGTTGCCTGCTTTTGTGAGAGCAGCCATTTTGTAGATGCTGCTACTGATGCAGCTGTTGCTGTTGCTGCGGAAGGGGATGCATCTACCCAGTGGGCTGTCACAGTCATATAGTCCTTCGTTTGCCCAGAACCACTTGTCCACATGTCCGTGGTTAAGTGGACAGTGGGTACAACCACATTTTTTAGAGCACTGAGGACACTTGAGCGTACTTCTCTGTACATTTTTGGTATCGCCTGCCTAGTGAAGTGGAATCTCGACGGGATTTGGTACCGGGGACACAATACCTCCATCAACCCTCTAAATCCCACTCCACTGATGGCAGACACCGGGCGCACGTCTAACACCAACATTGCAGTTACAGCCGCAGTTATACGCTTTGCAATAGGGTGAATACTATCGTATTTTGTGGTCATGGCAAACGACTGTTGGACGGTCAATTGTTTTGTGAAAGACTTAGCGGTCTTACGACTTCCCCTCTGGGAAGATGACCGACTAACAGCAGCAACAGCAGCAGTGGTAGTAGTAGGCATACCGCTGCAGGATTCCTCGGATGAATCCTGTATTAAAGAGGACTCAGTCTGGCTGCTGACTTGGGCTGCAGGACTGAATCTGATGGAGATCGTGGAGGAAGTTGACGAGGAGGGTGTTGTTGGTGTGTATCTAACTGGACCACGGGATTTAGGTGTCCCTGTACCGATGACGGTCCTAGCCCCAGTTCCTGAACTAACCACTGAACTATGAAGGTTATTCAGGTGACATATAAGGGAGGATGTCCCTGGGTGGGCAAGATCCTTACCCCTGCTTATTTGAGCTTTACATAAGCTACATATGGCCATACATTGGTTGTCCGGATTTGGATAAAAATAACTCCAGACCGAAGAGGTGCATTTTTTGGTCTTCATACCAGGCATGATGATGGGCTTTTTCATCCCATGGACATCAGCTGTTTCCCCCCCTGGTGCCTCATTTTCAATAACCACATCACCATCCTCATCAAGTTCCTCCACAGCGCCAGCTACATCATCAATAGCCTCCTCCCGAGCCACCTCTTCCCGTATAGTGATGGGAAGGTCAGGCTTGACAACCACCAACACCCTTGGACTCGCCTTGGGGATTTGTGATAATTTCTCTTTAGAAGGCAGAGTTGTTTGCTGTTTTGTTGCTGACAGCATAACTCTCTTCAATTTTTTGTAGGGGGGGGAGGAGGAGGAGGGCTAAGATCCTTGGGTGAAGCTGAACCACTAGTCATGAACACGGGCCAGGGCCTAAGCCTTTCCTAGCCACTCCGTGTCGTAAATGGCATATTGGCAACTTTACGTTTCTCCGCAGATGATTTTAAGTTTCTCTTTTTGCTACTTTTTGAGAACTTGGGCTTTTTGGATTTTACATGCCCTGTACTAGGAGATTGGGCATCGGGCTTGCCAGACGACGTTGATGGCATTTCATCGTCTATGTCATGACTAGTGGCAGCAGCTTCAGCATTAGGAGGAAGTGGGTCTTGATCTTTCCCTACTTTATCCTCCAAATTTTTGGTCTCCATTATATGTAGCACAAGATACTGCAGAATGTGTGAACTTGGTAATATTGCAGTACCAATGGACTTATACTGCTGGATTGGTTTTGCAAATTTTGTTATAATTACTTTTTAAAAAAAAAAAAAAAAAAAATTAAATTTTTTAAACACTTGGGAATAATGGGGAAATAACTATGCCCTTTGAAGCACAGAGCACAGGACACAGCACCACTGGACTGAACAGGACACAGCACAGGACCCAGCAGCACCACTGAACTCAAAATTGACAGAGCACAGCACCACTGGACTGATACTGCAGAATGTGTGAACTTTGTAATATTGCAGTACCACTGGACTTTTACTGCTGAATGTGTGAACTTGGTAATATTGCAGTACCAATGGGCTTATACTGCAGGATTGGTTTTGCAAATTTGGTTGTAATTATTATTTTTTTTAATTATTTTTTTGTATTTCTTTTTATAATTTTTTTGTAATTTTTTAAACACTTGGGAATAATGGGGAAATAACTATGCCCTTAGAAGTACAGAGCACAGGACACAGGACCACTGGACTGAACAGGACACAGCACAGGACCCAGTAGCACCACTGAACTCAAAATTGACAGAGCACAGCACACAGCACCACTGGACTGATACTGCACAGCACAGCACAGCACAGCACAGCACAGCACAGCACAGCACAGCACAGCACAGCACAGAACTAAACAGCACAGCACGAGATCTACCAGGACAGAGGACCACCTAACAAACCCTCCCTCTACCTTGATCAATGCCTGAGTGAAGATGGCGGCGACTAGCGGGGAATTTATAGGATCCGAGTATCGCAGGATTATGGCTCCGAGCCTCGGTTTCAAGTTTTCATTTGGCGTCAATACCCGGATCTGTCTCGGATCCGTCTCGGATCGGCAACATTCGGGTGGGCTCGGATTCAGGAAATCCAAGTGTGCTCATCTCTAGTTCTAATGTATTGTGACATCTAATTATGTTGCTTCGTTGGTTGTTGTAGATATTCATTGGTATTCCACTTCAGGTTGAGCAATTTTGTCTTCTAAAATACCAAAAATTAAAAGTCTTATTACGGGCTACCTGTCACAACAACAATATATGAGATTTTAATAAAATTCAGTATACTTTTACAAAATTTACTGCTAATATTATATGATACTTAATAAACATTACTTGATTATCTGGTGGGTGGGGCATGCTTGATGGCTAAATTTTAGAAGAGCTCCCGCAGGCTGTATTAAAACCACTGCCATCTGAAATTTAAACAGGCTTCAAACCTACCACTGCACATGCAAGTGAGGACCAGCTAAAGACCATGCACCTGACTATATACGTGGTGTAAGAAAACAGGGTCAAACATGCTGTCCCTAAGCTTGGGACTGACTCCAGGATTGTCATCTTAGGGGATACAGGTTATGGATAGTTGATCTTCCCATACTTCATAGTGGATATTAACTGTATACTACCCCCTACCCATTATAACTAGAGTAGTACCACATCATCATCAGCAGCGAGATGTGGAGGAGGACTGAAGGAGAAAATGAAATCACATTAGAAACTCACTCAAAACTGATGCCTACCTGCATGCCAGAAAATACAAAATCCACCTTTGCTTAGTGTGAGAATCAGTTTTGCTCCACCATTCTCCAACCATCTTAGAAATCGTTGCCATTATTCATAGTGGGAGAGAGGACTGTCTATCAGCATATAAGTTGTATACACAGGTCTGTGGCTGCCTTTCTACACAACATCATTTGACCACATTACACTGCACCTCAACACACTCACACAAACAGATGGCATTGTGGTTCTGGATTGACAAGAGCGTGAAGCACACAGATACTAGTTTTGGCAACAAACTTGGCTTAGATGGTATATGCGTACCCAAGACTGGGTCTTTTAACGGTATATTTCAATGTTTCTTTAAAATATATTTTAAAATGTTTAAAATTACTGTTATACTTTATTACAAAAGACCTTATACTAAACTCTGTGTTTGTACTTGATTTGCCATCTTAATTTATATAGTCTAATAATTCTGTACTGTTCAATTTAGGTGTTTTGTATTAGAGATTCTTGAATTTTTTTTTTAGAGCATTCTCTCTCTCAGTAATCTCTTTTGGTGAGGAATTCCGACTGTTCTAAAAATGTATTAAAATCACTGCAATGCATTGTAAGCTGTAGAAAATGGGAGTATGTTATGTTCTTTTTCCATTCAGGCAGGTGACAATTAGCAGACAGGATAAAACTGTTAGCGTACACTATCAAGAATGTACTTGACGCTATATTATTGGCGTCATCAATCACTAGAATCGAATGTAAGGAATTCATTAACGTTTTATTGATTTGAAAAGTAAAACAGAGATTTCAATTGTTAATGTTAACATAAAAAGTTACATTTCACTTTCACAATAATTCGCCTATATGTATTATTTGTATATTTTGTATAATTTTATCTTAGTACCTATTAACAAAGTATTAAGTATTATAAGTATGTTCTCAATCCCAGCCCTCCCATAAAAATGTTGGTAAAACTTGGGGTGAATTTTTAACCCATTGTTGAACCCTGTTTCTGCAGATCAATCTGGCTTTCAAATATAATATTTCATTGACCATCCTAAAGCCCTTATCATGAGGAATTGATGTATATAAGGCCTTTTCATTAATGCTGGCCCACATCTACTGATCATGCCATTCAACATCCTCCCATAATTCAAGTATGGCTGTTGAATCTTTAATATATGTTTCCAATTTTGTGACATAAGGATATGTTCAAATCAATAAAGTTAAATAAATTTGCAGTGCATTAATTCATGAGATAATCGGTCTGCCTGGTGGTGTGTCCAGAGACATATATCATTGGGATCACTATCAGTGGGCACATTCAATTGCACATGGATACAGAGTTATCGGTTGCAAGATATAATAGTGCAAGAATTTAAAATGTTCCCACTTCTTCTGAGTTATCTTCTTCTCATCTTGAATATGTTTATAAGTGAGGAGTCTGTGTTATATCTCTTTATGTTATTCACTAAGCAATATTTATAAAATAACAATATAAATGTCACTCAAATATAATAAGAATAAGATTGCTTATATTGAACTGTTGTACTACAATTTCATTGCTGATTCCATTTATTTATTATTAAATTGCGATATTTTGGCTTTAACAACGTAACGGGACTTATGTCCGAAGATGAATCAGGCCCAGTATGTACACAGCTCCATTATTGTATTGCATGTCAGTATATGGTCAGATAGCCTGAAATATTTGTATTGTGCTGTGTTTATTCTGTTTCATGACATATATCTGTACGTTTACACATTGCACGCCTCAACAATGAACAATACATATAGAACTTTAGTTACCTAACAAACTCACACCAACTAACCCTTTCACACTATCACACAATTCTGAAGTGAAATGCAAAATAAAGCGAATAATCCATGGAACTGTTTATAACATTTTGTTCATCCTACCTTCAACCCCTTGTTGCTTCTTCTTTATAATCAACAAAAGCCCAGTGGGTTTTTTTTTTTAGCATCAAAGGTTATAGATATATATAGATATTCAATTCTTGAAAATGTAAATAACAAATATATGCAGAGAAAGTCCTCATGTAGACAAGCACCATTTTAAAATATCCTATAATCTGCACTTAGCCTTCAAACTAATGAAACATTGGTATTATTGTTCACTGCTTAAAATGTAGTCAATAAAATAGTGGTATTTTTTACTGCAATAGATGATGATTCACCATTTTTCTTTAAATAAAAAACCTGTATTGTCAGGATTGTCAAAATATAAAAAAGAAAAAGGAAATAAAGATATCTCCCTCAGGAAGTGTAGTGTAACTTTTTGTATAATTCTCAGTCAGGTGGGTGGACAGACCAGCTTACCATCTTCATTTTGGGTTTGAAAATAAAGTCTTAAAAGGTAGCATAATACTTTAATTAGTCCATTCTTTGTCAGTTTCTCAGAGAAATCATCTTAGGTCCCACATTTTGACTATTTCCAGCTTTTATTATGGGTGTTTGCAGTTTGTCTCTCTCAGTGAACAGACCTACACTCTCTGACTGTGAAATGAGATCCCATTTGAGCATAACAGGTATCCACACCTCTTCGGTGCTGTTGGAGGGCTCAATTCAACAGTCATGACTGATGTGGACTTCTGTATTGTATAATAATGTTTCCATTGCATTATTCCCTATAAATGTGTTATGAATTTTCTCTATAAGCTTAACAGACTGGAAAGTTTAATTTGATGAAAAGTCCACACACAAGGACTGCATTGAAGTAAACCCAGCCCAATGTTTTTTAATAACTAGTTCAGCTTTTAACACTTTCTAACTCTGATTATACAGGAGAGTCTTTGCTTTTATTGCATAATCCTTTCACTTCCCTATTGTGAATATCATTTATTTGTCAGCATTCTTTCACATTATAAAAGCTCAGTACAGTCTGGGCCTGAAATCCTTGTATGCAGCATGGTGTACTTTTTGAGGCATATCTTGAGTAAAGGGGGAAACCACAACCTTCTATGTCTGCTTATAGCCTGTACATGACCATACCATAAAATTACTTTTGATTATTCAGACACAATGAATTATGTTGGGCATACTCATAAAATCTGTAATGAGTTATACAGAAGTAAAGTTTGGATATATCTTCAAAATAAAGGCCTTTTAAAATAAGCACTATTTTTCCACATTATGGGGCATGTTCAATTAGCTTTGAGGTCTACGATTATACGCGGCTATATATAATCATCATCATCATCACCATTTATTTATATAGCGCCACTAATTCCGCTGCACTGTACAGAGAACTCACTCTCTCAGTCCCTGCACCGTTGGGGCTTACAGTCTAAATGCACACACACAGACACACAGACTAGGTTGAATCTGTTAGCAGTCAATTAACCTACCAGTATGTTTTTGGAGTGTGGGAGGAAACCCACGCAAACACGGGGAGAACATACAAACTCTTTACAGATAAGGCCATGTCGGGAATTGAACTCATGACCCCAGTGCTGTAAGGCAAAAGTGCCTTACACTTAGCCACCATGCTGCCCAATATATATATATATATACATATATATATATATTGTATAAAATTGTGAAAAATAGGCAATATAATGTCATTTTGAGCTGTTTTTGCTCCTATATTACTATTATAGCATTGACATTTATTTTCAGTCATTGCCAGTCTATTTTATAATGATCCCTTCACAACTGCTCCAATTTTCACCAATTGTGGACAAAGTCTGCAGCGAACTATCTTAATGAGAGATTTGTAACTTTGCCATCGTTGCACTTTCTTTTTTGCAATTTAAAAAATAATTAAACTGCATAATATTAATATCTCTCTTTCATTGAACCCTTTACGATGTTACGGCTTCCTAGAAATAGCAGGAGAGGTTTTCACTTATAGAAGCCGCCTTTCCTGGAGAGTTGGATGCAGTCACAGGTACTCAGATGCCCCCAGGACTTAATTCAACTTAGTAAAAGCTTATGAGCAAGAACCGGTAGCACAGAGATATGAGACAGGGAGTCAGTTGAATCAATTCCAGGGTCAGGTTGTGGGTTAGCAGCGAACAATGAGCATCACAAACAGACCACCTGAATTCTTGGGGACCACCTCTGCTGCAAGTCTCAGGCAGTCCCGTTTACCCTGCGGTGGATGAAGCTTCGTCTGGGGGAATGATTCTTCAGCCCTCCCCATAAATATATATGAGTTCCCTGATTTGGTTAAGAAGGGCAGCATTGCGCACAGATCTACCTCACATCAAGGACAATGCCATCTTGACTTGCACCATTTAACATTGTGCCCTCTCATCATGTTTTAAATGTCTACTAATGCCGCTGTCCATAGTTGAAGTATTGTTTCCTCTGTAGTCTTAATGAAGGATTTTGTAAATCTGCCATCAGTGCATTTCCTTTCTCCGATTCAATTAAAAACATAATTAAACATTCTATATATTGTTCTCTAACTACATCACAGATCGTAAATCATCAGCCATCATATCTCTATCTCTACATGTATTCTTTGCCAGGGCCAAAATCTGTCCTCTAAATTTCTCTGAATGTGGACTTTCAATTTCATTGTCAAGACATGTTTTGGGCACACAAATCTGCATTAATGTGAGTATTATACATACTTACATGTGAGGGAAGGCAACTATTGGCCTATCTGAACCATCTGTTGTATATATTTCTTACACTTCACTATTAGAACATATAAATATTATTTCTATGCATTCCATATTTATATACATGGGTCTTGGGGACCATCTCTGCTGCAAGTCTTGGGCAGTTCCCTTTACCTCGAAGTTGGATGAAGCTTTCTCCAGGGGAATGATTCTTCAGCCCTCCCTCCCCATAAATATATTTGAGTCCCCTGGTTTGATTCAGCATGGCAGCATTACGGTACAGAGCATATAAGTAAAACATGGTAAGGAAAGCCTTGCTCTTGGCTACCAATAAATGCTCTGTATTATGTGTATTATGTATTATGTGCATAGTCTTTGAAGTTTTTTTGTATGGGTGCAGACCATTTTCATCTATCAGCATCATCATTTATTTATATAGCAGCAAAGTAAGGAAAGCCCTGCTCTTGGCTACCGATGAATGCTCTGGCAATGTATTGTGTATATAGTATTTGAAGTTTTTTAGTATGGGTGCAGGCCACCTTCGTCAATCAGCAACATCATTTATTTATATAGTGACAACAAATTACATAGCTCATTACAATTGGGTATCTACTTGTCTAAATATCCACTGATGCCTCTGTCCATCTAATGACAACTGATTGTTACTTTCCCTTCACTCTCCATGATGCATGCTGTTTAATGTTCCAAATTTAGTCTGTGCGTAGTGTTTCAACATTTTTACCTCTAGCGCCTTACACTAAATTTTTGCTGTTGCTCAATTTACTTAATGGACTTACTTTAGTTTTCACACGTATTGAAAAATAGAAAATATTAGAATATATAACTTTAATTTGGGGTGTGCAATTGCTGCTGAATCTCACATGCTAACACCTAGTTTTTTTTCCAAAATAATTCACATATCACTGCCCCACACAAGATTGCTTTCAATAGAAAAACTTCAAATTTAAAAAAAAAAAATCTATTTGTTTTTTGGATTCTGCTGCTAATAGTCATACAACAAAAGCACAGCATTCCTCTAGTCTCTAGTCTGTGTAAACTCTCCAAAAGATTGAAATTAAAAGCAATTGATCAGCAAACTATTCTATCTGAGCTGCTTTACAATAATGACTGGATTCTATTGCTTTCAATGTCCCTCTTTCACACTAAACGCTATTTTCAGAGCAGAGCAATGCAGCTAACCTCCTTCCTACACACTGTGTGTTCTAAAAAGGCACTTGAGAAAACGAGGAAGTGCTATATGTACAGAAGACATTCATCCAAAACTCAAGGGGTGTTGCAAACAAATTTTCCTTGGAAATTAAGTTTTGCTTAGTTTTGGAACCCGAAATTGGCTTGCGAAACTGAGCCAAGACTCGGTTTCACATCGGATCTTGTGGAATTTCACAAAATCCCAAATGCTCATTTCTATTATATACCCCCTTAAAGGAGGAATGAAACCCAGTGTATTTGTTATCTAGGTACATCAGGTACATCCTTTGCCTCTGTGAAATACCTTCAAGTTTTTCTATCTACCATCCTTTTTTTCTCTTTTCAGTATCAGATATTGCCACCATTTTGCACATTTGCTAAGTGACAAAAATGTACATGTCTAGTTACACCTACAGATCATTAATATATGACCATTATCCAGGTAAAATTCATGCATGTATACAAATCCATCAGAGAAAATTCTGCGTTTACTTTGCACTACACTTGCCTTTCACAAATAATTCCCACTGTCTTAAGGGGAATAGGATATTTATAAGGCCTTATTCATGTTCGAACACAATATGAATGCAACTTGCATTTAAAAAAAACCCACGTAACTTGCACACACGTACACTTGTATTCAAATCCAAGCAGATATCAAGAAACATCTCCATTTGAATCTGACTACAAGTATTCTCTGGGGAGCTCCAACCTGTTCATTGGTGGGGGGAGCTGGATAGTTAAATTTTTTTTAAAAAAACCATACTCACATGATTATGGCGCCTGCAATCCTCTTCTCTGCCCCGTTCACACTGAATGTCGGGCATGACGTCATCAAGTCATGCTCGACATTCAGTGAGGAGCGGCGCAAAGAGGACCCAGCAAGAAGAGAGAAGACAAAAGAGAGAAGACAGAAAAGAATAGATGAAAGAAGCTAATAAAAGGTAAGTAAAGGAACGGAGAGGCAAAGGGAGGAAAACAGAAAGAGACAGAGTGATAAAGAAGGGGGGAGAGTGAGTGGCACAGTGTGATGAAGAAGGGGGACGGGAGGGGGAGAGTCACTGAGTCACTGAAGTACTTATGTGGGCATCATTGCCACCATATGTATTAGCATTCTAAGTAAGACTCACTGAAGGACATAATTAGAGACAGGGCCCACTAATATTACTGCTTCACTTAGAGGTGCAATCGCTATTACAAGTAACAAGCCATAACTATGTTTTGATAAGTTTCAACTGAAAAACTTTAAAGGTTTTAGCAATGGAGATTATGGGAATATGGAAGAGGTTGCAAAACTTGGTTAGGAAATTAATTTTAAACAAATGAATCTTGTATCAGTATTTTAATTTAGAGGCAATAAAATGAATTACCGGAGATAGCTAGAATTGTATATGAAGATGTATATAGAGATGGGGGGAGAGGCACAGTGTGATAAAGAAGAAGAGGGAGAGACAGAGGCACAGTGTGATGAAGAAAGGGGGATGGGAGGTACAGTGTAATGAAGAAGTGGGAGAGAGAAAGGCACAGTGTGATGAAGAAGGGGGGAATAGGCACACAGAGTGATGAAGGGGGGGAAAGCAACATGGAGGGCGCAGTGTGATCATAAGGGGGCACAGCATGGTGTTGATGAAGGGGCACAGTAATGTGTGTGTGATGGCACAGGAGGCTTGTGGCAATGTAGTGTGTGTGAGGTAGGTGGTGGCTAATTAATGGGTGCTGTTTTGCTTGTGCGGCGATGGTGGGGAAATTTAATAGTGGGGACTATTAATTTGAGATGGGGTGGTTTGGGGACTATTGAATGTAGGGGTGAGTTTGAGGGGAATGAGGTCTCTTTATAAAATGTGACTGAATTATTTAATGACAGTGATGGTTGTGGGAAATAGATATATTTATGAAATGTAAATACTATTAATTTATTGCTGGGGCTGTTTGCAGGGAGGGAAATAGGTTTATAAGCAAATAAAGATATATCTGGCGCTTGTCACCACAGCGTGACCACTTCAAATTAGTAAGATAGAATATGTATATATAAATATACAATGTATAGCAAATAATATCAGCCCAGCATCCACAGTACATAAAAAATGACATGACTCTTGTAAGAGTGGCAGCCTCGGTAGCCTGACACCAGGTGGTTAATCCGGACGGAATGGAATGCTGCAACAGAAGAACAAGCAGGGCGCCTCTGAGTGATATATCAAATATACAACGTGGAATAGAGCAATAGCATGCGTACCGTGAGGTAGACAGCGATGGGTCTGTCAAAGTCAGCAAATTGGATAAAGTCATTTCAATTAAAGTCTAGCAAACTTGGTTGTCTTTGTCTGAAAAGATGCGTACGGTACGCATCGACGTACAAGGGCACGCTACGGCGTGAAAGGGCGTACGCATCCACTACACGTGGCAGCAACAGTAATTGGTCTTTTACCATACATTCGCACAAACACGCATACTTATAAAATAGTACACATTAATGGTAGTTGCAACACATAGTCAGTTATGTCGAAATATAGTAGTATTTATATGTTATATCAGAGTTACATGCATATTAGTGAAATACACGGAACGGGTTGAAGGAATAACATCATGAGTGGTATCATAATGAACCTTGTTACATATCCTACTGTTTGGTTCACTCTGCGAGGGAATCGCAGAGTGCATACACAAGTTATGAATGATAGGGAATTATGAACTACTTAAGACTAAGGAATCTTGGCGGGAAGAGCAGAGCATACCCCCTGCAGAGATGACCCCCTCCTTTGGATTCCTTAGTATGAACCAGCCAATGATTGACAACCCCTTGGACATTCCTGAGACCTGGACCAATAGATGCAAGCTATACTATCTTCATTGTATTACTGTATTTGATTGTGTATATAAGCAGCAGCTTGTGATCCAGCATGCAGACATCTTGTCCCCAGACTTCAGGATTGAATGACTGCACTGGATCCAGAGCGCCTGCGATAAGTAACAGCTGTATTTACTATTACTTCGCTGGAGCATATTATTCTACTTATTGCGAATAAATCTTTGTGCTTTGGAAACACAAATTGAGGTTCGACAATCGTTATTGGTTAGCGACAATACGCACATAACAGGTCTTTAGGAGATAGTGGAGTAGTCTTTGCTGTACTTGTAGTCCTCCAGATCTCCACCGATCAGTACCAAAATGCGGAAAAAGCGGACATAGTATAACACTGTAATATTCTTAATGAGGGCAATATCACCAAATTCCCCACAATCCTATGGGGTGTATGGGATTGGTGTCCCAAAATTACCAATTATATGACACCCATATAAGTGCAGAAAGAAACATCAAAATCTGCGTACCAGATATCATGAATTGTCCCACTTCTGGAGGATATTAAAACATGTGCAACACCAATGACTTTAATAGTCTAAGTGAGGCGTTTAGTTCTCAGATACTCATGGCGGTCACAAGCAGCTAGCTAGTGCTTGTGACCGCCATGATCATCAGCATCTATTTGCACACGTTTTCTATTAGATGCAAAAGATATGGCACCTGACAGGTGTATATGCATTTCCGTGCTGGTTTATCTTATGCGCATTTCAATGAACCCACCATTATTGTACTTGGTATACATTAGACCGCCCTTTCCCTCCCCATTTAGCCTTTACAGCCATAAGATGGCGCAAAAGTCAGTTGTGCGCAACTCTGCATGAGCCCATATCTTTTTGTAGACATGCGCAATGTAAATGTTCTTAATTTACCATATACAAACTGGCATACATTCAACTCAGCATTCCCAAAAATATAACACTGCCAAAAACAGAATTGGGTCATATGTCTCAAAGCAGCTTACTTCATTTGTGTCAAAACTACATAGAAATTCTTGTGAAATTTAAACCAATTAATATCTTAGGGTAAGACATCTATAATTCCTCAATAAATGAAGCTATGGGCTATGGCTGTGTTTATGTTTGCCACCTCTCTGGTAACTTTGTTTGCCGTAAAATCATGTTAAAATACATATAATGTATATAGTTTATTCATCGTAACATATAAGACTACTGGTAAACTTTCATCTGTTTTACTTCTATGCTAAATAAAACACAGATTAACAACAAGATCAATTGAACCACTGTCACAGATGAACATTAACTCTTATGTTCTGGTGTGAGAGTAAAATAATTGACAGTCAAATAGTGTAAAAAGGATAATACAAATGTTTATCATGAAAGATACATATAAAATGAATAGGTACTTAGCTGCAAAATACAATTTGATTGTTGAGAAATCTCTTGACATGAGGAGTCCCATTGTTTAATAGTACTCGCTGAATTCAGGCTAATTTGTTGGACACAGATTTCTTCATGTTGCAATTGAGACTAAAGCTATCTTGGTGCTGGCTGCCTAATAACACTCTGAATCTACCCCCCTTCTCTCCCGTGAGACTAGTTAAAACTAGTTCCTTGTTGGACACTACACATTATGTCTTTGTACTCCAGAACAATGTGTTATCTACAAACAGGGGGACATGCATAAGTCATTCACAATCATGTTAACCTTTTACATCACAACCACTATGATTGCACCTACTTTCTAGTCTTAATGTTTATAATTTTAATTTAAAACAATTATGACTGTGAGAATTTAAAGTAGGTGAGATAAAAATTAACTTATACTGTAAGAGCATACTTGCTAACTCTCCCGGAATGTCCGGGAGACTCCCGAAATTCGGGTAGGTCTCCCGGACTCCCGGGAGAGTGGGCAAGTATCCTGCATACGGAACTCACTCCTCATTGTGGCCCTGCCCCTCGTGACAAAAATGTCATTTTGTCGCGGGGGCAGGGCCAAGATGATGCGATTGAACACGTCCCGCCCCCTCCCGCCCTCCAACCATTGCCCCTGACCGGGATCTCCCGGAGTTGAATTTTCAAAGGTTGGCAAGAATGTGTAAGAGGTAGTACATAATGTTATTGGTGGAGAATGAAATTTTTAACTTGCATAAATTTTACTTCAAAGTAAAAATGAAAGTTAGTAAAAGGTACTTGCATAATTTCCTGTAGCCTCTTGCAGTGTCATACACGGTCTAATCAAACTGAAAAAAACTATAATTCATAACTCCACAGGTGCAGGTAATCAGTAAAATTGTGTTTTATTAATATATCTAGCTTGCCGGTGCTATATTCCATTAATTCTCAATAATAGTTAAAAGACCAAATGCAAGAATGGAAAATGTTTCTTAATTTATATCCACAATAATCTATTTAATATAAATCCCATACAATCTTATATTTTGACTGAATTAACCTAGTTATCGTGAAGTCCATAATCTAAAAGCAAATTTTGACATAAATGACTACCATCCACACTAAACAAGACTAAACGAAAACCTGTACTCTTAAAATTGATTTTAAAACTGCAAATAGAAATCTGGCCACTCAACACTCACCAGAAGTAAATCAATAAACATCAAACCACCCAATGTAAACTCATTGCCACTGACTACTAAGCAGCGCACCAAACAATGCCAAGGAAAAGAGCAAACATTCAAAAGAAGATTTACAAGTTCCAGACAAACCAGAATATGAAGACAGCAGTAAATCAAAAGTGATAGACCCTTTACATTAACCATGTGGTGACTATTTAACTAAAAAAAAAATCCTTAATCACATATATTAATCTATGTAGTTTAAAGAAAAAGGCCATGCCAGTCATAAGTAAGTGGAACCATAAACTTAGCTGAAACCTGCTCCATACTGCTTTGTGATACACAGAATACATGATAACTTTGAAGTCCCGAAATGAAAAAAAATGTGTAAGTAATGAACATTTAAGTCAACCTCTGATTCCTGTTGCACAAGTGATCCACGTAAAGTTTAGAAAACAGCGAGTGACATCAAGTAACCTATGAAAAACATCAGTTAATGTAAATCAGCTCTTCCTAACCAAGTGGAAAATATCAGGGTCAACTGGTAGTAATCAGAAGACTATGTCAGTTTTATATATGATGATATCTAGACCCAACTATTGGTTCCAATTGATAGGTTTGTATAAAAATGCAAAAAAAAGGGAAAAATCATGCGATCAACAAACAATAAACAATTAAAAAGTTTGATAACATTTTTCTGTTCCCAACAGCTGTTCAAAATAGATAAGGAACTGGAACAGACTGCTGCTCCTAAACAACTGAACTACTACCAAGTCTACTAAGATCAAGCAAAAAATCCACAAAAAGAATGCATCTAATCACATTCAATTTTTGAAGCACATATACATCAAAATGATTAAAAATCTTATAACACATCTGCTTGAAACCTTATGTAAATTTGGGTTCTCTGAAAGTTTTATTCAAAATTTGCTCATATTATATAGTAATCATTATACAGGAGTTATGGCGAATGGCTATATCTCAATGCCATTTTTAGTTCATATTGGAACCAGACAGGGATGCCTGCTATTCCTATTACTGTTTGCCTTGACATTAAAACCTTCAGCAATTGCTTTAAGGAACAATAAATCTTACTACGGTATCCCAGTAAGTAATGGCGAATGCAAATGAGAATTATTTACTGATGATATCTTGTTATTGGTCTCTCAACCTACTGTATCCACCCCTTGTATACTGAAAGTTATACAAGCATTTGGAAGTTTTGCAGGATATAAGGTCCTAGTCCATAAATCTGAGTCAATACCCTTGTCCAGTTCTAAACATACTCTCAACCACCCCAAGACCGTTTCCCAGTTTGAAATATCACAACATAAACTTAAATACAATTAAGTACACATTTCACCTCATTTGCATGACTTTTATGAAAAAAAATTCACGCCAGTTATAAAGCACATAACAACCACCCTTAATCGTTGGAAATACATACACCTTTCCCTCCTTGGGAGGAATGCAGTTATCAAAAGTGTTATATTTCCCAAACTGACATATATTTGACAGATGCTTCACTTCAGTAAAGCTAAATCTGATATTCACCACTGTACTAAAATGTTTTATAATTTCTTTGGAGATCTAAGAAAGCTAAAATCGCTCAATGTCAAACTTACCCTAAGCAGCAAACAAGGGGGCATCGACTTTCCTAACATCATGGCTTTCTCTTGGTCTGCCCTCTTTAGGTATACCTCGGACTCACTGTTTAACTGTGAATTTTTCAGTAACAAACACTTAGAGGAGGAAGTGTTTGCTCCTTACTTGAGAGCCGCCTTGCTGCATTTGCCAAGAACACAAATCCCACATACTGTCCACTACTATACTGTTCAACCATACTTATAAAGCATAGTCCTATATTAATTAGGGATGTGCACCGGCGACTTTTGAGGTCTCGTGTTTTGTGTTTTGGATCCGGATTTTCGTTATTTTTGGGGTTCGGATTTGTCTCGCAAAACACTTGACGAAAGGTCTCGGTTCGGATTTAAGGTTTTGGATTCGGATTTTTTTTGAAAAAAACATAAAAAGTTTAAAAATCAAGTTTTTGGGCTTATTTTCACTCCTACACTATTATTGACCTCAATAACATTCAATAACAAGCATTTCCACTAATTTACCGTGTATTCTGAACAACTCACAATATAGTTATTAGTCCAAAACGTTGCAACGAGGTATCTTTCTTGACTGCGTAGTGGAGTTGTCCCCACAATATAATAAGAAAACCATCAACTGGTCTTAATCGCACCAAAACATGTACCTGGACTGCGTAGAGGAGTGGGTCACCACAATATAAATTAAAAACCCTGAACTTGTATGATTCGCATCAATAATGTACCTGGACTGCGTAGAGGAGTGGGTCACCCCAATATATATAATAAGAAAACCATCAACTGGTATGAATCGCACCGAATAATGTACCTGGACTGCGTAGAGGAGTGGGTCACCACAATATAAATTAAAAACCCTGAACTTGTATGATTCACACCAATAATGTACCTGGACTGCGTAGAGGAGTGGGTCACCACAATATAAATTAAAAACCCTAAACTTGTATGATTCGCACCAATAATGTACCTGGACTGCGTAGAGGAAGGGGTCACCACAATATATATAATAAGAAAACCATCAACTGGTATGAATCGCACCGAATAATGTACCTGGACTGCGTAGAGGAGTGGGTCACCACAATATTATTAAAAAACCCTACACGGGTCTGAATTCCACCCAAAAAGTTTATGGACTGCGTAGTGTAGTGTTCCCCACAATATTATTTAAAAATTTTGCAGCAACAGTCAACGTTGTTTAATATCTGATACACCTCTATCTGGACTGCATAGTGGAGTGGCCATTTTGGGACCGGGGCCACAATACCTCCTCCAACCATGGTACAGACCATTCGTCATTGAGATCCCATCAAGTATGTTAAAGACAGACAGGGTCGAAGTGTTATTGGTTGACTTTGTAAACCAAAAAACTGTCCCTGTTGCACATAGTCGTGCAATGAAGACTGACTTTTTCATTTAAGGGCACCATCTTTCAAGTGTAGTGTTTGTAAGTCATATTATACTTTTGGTAAAATTTGTTTATTTTGTTCCTCTTTATGGTAACTACTAATAGAATTAAAGTATTAAAAAGAAGCGGCAGTTCCTCTTTATGGGAATTAGTAATAGAATTAAAGTATTAAATAGAATTAAAGTATTAAATAGAGTGGTATAGAGTGGTAGTGTGGTATAGAGTGGTCCCCACAATATAATAATAAAACCCTCAACTGGTCTGAATTCCACAAAACAAGTATCTGGACTGCGTAGTGGGGTGGCCCCGGTACCCAATTTGATACCGGGGCCACAATAAAATAAATACACCCTCAACTGGTCTGAATTCCACCAAACAAGTATCTGGACTGCGTAGGGGGGTGGCCCTGGTATACCCAATTTGATACCGGGGCCACAATAAAATAAATACACCCTCAACTGGTCTGAATTCCACCAAACAAGTATCTGAACTGCGTAGTGGGGTGGCCCCGGTACCCAATTTGATACCGGGACCACAATAAAATAAATACACCCTCAACTGGTCTGAATTCCACCAAACAAGTATCTGGACTGCGTAGTGGGGTGGCCCCGGTACCCAATTTGATACCGGGGCCACAATACCTCCTCCAAGTTCCAAGTGTAGTGTTTATATTATAACATCTTAACACTACACTAATTCTAGCACGTCAAAACCTCTTTTTTTAAATAATGACAGGGCATTTAACTTTTGATTTAATTTATTGAATTTGTAGGCATTTTCTTTTACTTTTTGAAAATGGCAAACGACTGTTGAATGGTCACATAATGCCAAAAAAATAGTTGCAAGATGGAATTGTCCTTGGGCCCTCCCACCCACCCTTATGTTGTTGAAATAGGACATGCACACTTTAACAAACCAATCATTTCAGCGACAGGGCCTACCAAACAACTGTGGCTGAAATGATTGGTTTGTTTGGGCCCCCACACCAATAAAACAATTCATCTCTCCCTGTACAAACTAAACAGGCTCTACTGAGGAAAGATGTCGTCCTCATCCTCAACCTCTGATTCCTCTCCCCCTACAGTGTGTACTTCCTCCTCCTCACACATTATCAATTTGTCCTCGCTGGACTCCACAACCACAGGTCCCTCTGTACTGTCTGGAGGGCAGTGCTGTACTTCATTGAGGAATTGATTATTCATTTTTATAAACATCATTTTTTCAACGTTGTGAGGAAGCAACCTCCTTCGCCACTCACTGACCAGGTTTCCCGCTGCACTAAAAACTCTTTCCGAGTACACACTGGAGGGGAAACAACTCAGTTAAAAAATAGAGCCAGTTTGTACAGGGGCTTCCAAACTGCCTTTTGGAGTTCTACCACGTCACTACCTCTAGTTAATTTAGATTGCAAGGCTTGTAAATATAAATACTTTGAAGATAAAAAAAGCAGGCTGCACAGACTGTGGAGCTAGAAAGTGAAATTAAATGGACCACGTTACTTTGGTGGCTATCTATGCCCCCCCCCCCCCCCCCCGTCCTACACTTGTAGTTGAATATAAATAAAGCAGCCTGCATAGACTGTAGAACTAGAAATTCAAATATACAAAGAAATGGACAAAGGCAGTTTGGTATCTGTCTGCATCAGATCCCCTCTCCACTAGGAGTAAAACAGAAAATTTTTCAGCCGTTATATAATCTAGAATATAAATAGAAATTGAGAAAGGCCATTTGGTATCTGTCTGCATCATAATCATCAACATCCTCCTCAGCACCAGCTACATTAATATCCTCCTCCCGGTGTACAACATTCACACCTTCATTAGCCTTCATTAGCCAAATCTGTAACTGGACTGTGGGTGATCCTTCCAGCATATGCAGAGGGCGTGCTGCAAATGCTGGATGGAGTCACCTCTTCTACAGTGATGGGAAGGTCAGGGTTCACAACCAACAACACCTTTGGACTCGCCTTGGGGATTTGTGATGTCATCTGTTTAGAAGGCAGAGTTCTTTGCTGTTTTGTTGTTGTTGCTGACAGCATAACTCTCTTAAATTTTTTGTAGGGGGGGAGGAGGAGGGCTTAGATCCTTGGGTGAAGCTGGACCACTAGTCATGAACACGGGCCAGGGCCTAAGCCGTTCCTTGCCACTACGTGTCGTAAATGGCATATTGGCAACTTTACGTTTCTCCTCAGATGATTTTAAGTTTCTCTTTTTGCTATTTTTTGAGAACTTGGGCTTTTTGGATTTTACATGCCCTGTACTAGGAGATTGAGCATCGGGCTTGCCAGACGACGTTGATGGCATTTCATCGTCTATGTCATGACTAGTGGCAGCAGCTTCAGCATTAGGAGGAAGTGGGTCTTGATCTTTCCCTACTTTATCCTCCAAATTTTGGTTTTCCATTATATGTAGCACAAGAGAGCGAACCCCTAAGCCACACACACTCGGCAAAGCCTTTAAAAATTATATGCGACACAGGAGAGTAGCACTGGACTTATACTGCTGAATCAGTGAACTTTGTAATAGCAGTACCACTGGACTTATACTGCTGAATCAGTAAACTTTGTAATAGCAGTACCACTGGACTTATACTGCTGAATCAGTGAACTTTGTAATAGCAGTACCACTGGACTTATACACTGCTGAATGTGTGAACTTGGTAATATTGCAGTACCAATGGGCTTATATACTGCTGGATTGGCTTTGCAAATTTGGTTATAATTATTTTTTATTTTTTTTTTATAACTTTTTTTTTATTTTTTAAAAACTTGGGAATAATGGGGAAATAACTATGCCCTTAGAAGCACAGAGCACAGGACACAGCACCACTGGACTGAACAGAACACAGCACAGGACCCAGCAGCACTACTGAACTCAGCAGGACAGAGTACAGGACACAGCACCACTGGACTGATACTGCAGAATGTGTGAACTTTGTAATATTGCAGAACCACTGGACTTTTACTGCTGAATGTGTGAACTTGGTAATATTGCAGTACCAATGGGCTTATACTGCAGGATTGGTTGTGCAAATTTTGTTGTAATTAAAAAAAAATGTAATTAGTTTTTTGTATTTTTTTTAAATAACTTTTTTTTATTTTTTTAAACACTTGGGAATATTGGGGAAATAACTATGCCCTTAGAAGCACAGAGCACAGGACACAGCACCACTGGACTGAACAGGACACAGCACAGGACCCAGCAGCACTACTGAACTCAGCAGGACAGAGTACAGGACACAGCACCACTGGACTGATACTGCAGAATGTGTGAACTTTGTAATATTGCAGAACCACTGGACTTTTACTGCTGAATGTGTGAACTTGGTAATATTGCAGTACCAATGGGCTTATACTGCAGGATTGGTTGTGCAAATTTTGTTATAATTAAAAAAAAATGTAATTAGTTTTTTGTATTTTTTTTAAATAACTTTTTTTTTATTTTTTAAAAACTTGGGAATATTGGGGAAATAACTATGCCCTTAGAAGAACAGAGCACAAGACACAGCACCACTGGACTGAACAGGACACAGCACAGGACCCAGCAGCACCACTGACCTCAGAAGGACAGAGCACAGGACACAGCACCACTGGACTGAGCACAGCACAGCACAGCACAGCACAGAACTTAACTGAACAGCACAGAACTTAACTGAACAGCACGAGATATAGCAGGACAGAGGACCATCTAACACACCCTCCCTCTACCCTGATCAATGCCCGAGTGAAGATGGCGGCGACTAGCGGGGAATTTATAGGATCCGAGAATTGCGAGATCCGACAACGGGATTATAAGTCAGAGCCTCAGTTTCAGATTTGAATTTGGCGCCAATACCCGGATCTGTCTCGGATCCGACTCGGATCGGCAACTTTCGGGTGGGCTCGGATTTTATAAATCCGAGTGCGCTCATCTCTAATATTAATGAACATTAACATTGAGACACTACTTACAGTTTATCACTCTCTGGGGAAACTCAGCTTTTCCCACTAGTTTAGATCCTGTGGCACACTAATCACTTTTCAACAAGTTAGGGGGGGAAATAATGTTCCAAATATTCAATTTTATGTGTATCTACAAACCAGACACTATATTATGACCATTACTCAAAATAAGATTACTTTACCAGAACCAGATATATTTGAATCCCTACTGCACTTTCATGTTAGTAATAAATACAGGATCAGATATCTTTATGATGATCTGATGTCAACATACTCAGCCATTCTCTATACAAAGACGATGACTGAATGACAGAAAGAAAAACCTAATCTACATGATGCCTGGACCTTTCCTTGACTGTTATGAACGCGTAATGAAAACTTTCACTTCGGCCAGCTTACAAGAAGTGCACCTCAAAACACTCAAACCACTTAATCAAGCAAACTGCAAACACATCACCTGTCTCATGTTTCTTCCAAAGTGCTTTAAATGTGCCCTTTGGAATGCACGCTCTGTTTGTAACAAACTTACCTACATACATAACCCTTCCTCTCAAACAACCTCAACCTTCTGGCAATAACTGAAACCTGGCTCACACAATCAGACACTACCTCACCTTCAGTCCTTTCACATGGTGGCCTCTAATTCACCCATATCCCCAGACCTAGAGACATACAAGGAGGTGGAGTTGGACTACTTCGCTCCCCACAGTGCACATTCACAATTCTAACAAATGTCCCATTACTTATGTTCACATCTTTTGAAGTACATGATATTCAGATTTTTAATCCTCTATGCTTGTTGCTGTGATCTATTGCCCCCCATGCCACACTAACAATTTCATGAAAACTTTTCTGAATGGCTACTTCTTATCTTCCAACATCCCCACTATCCTTCTGGGTGATTTCAACATCCCCACTCCTAATCCGTGTTCCAATGCTGCTTCTAAACTAATCTCTCTAACCTCCTCCCTCGGCCTCTCCCAGTGTGTTTAATCCTTTACTCATCAGAATGACCATTGCTTTGATCTTGTTTTCACTACACTTTGCTCGGTTTCTGATTTCCTTAACACTTCTTTCCCCTCTTGGATCATCACCTTATCAGCTACACGTGCAGCCCCTCTACTTTAACCTCTCTGCTGTCAAAACCTACCAAGGCTCTTCAAAACTGCAGAAATCTTAACTCTTTTACTTTTCAACAGTTTTTCACACTCTCCAGCACCTTCTCTCTCCAATGTCTACATTCTCCTCCCCTAGTTTCGCTGTACCTCATTTTCACCAAACCCTTTCAACAGCAAAATCTTATAACATGCATTACACTTAATAAAATTATAACATATAAGCAATAAAACATTAATACAGGAAAGTTGGCAAAAGGAAGATCAGCTGACTAATAATCAATGGTAATACTTATAATAAGAGTGAAGATAGCTAAAACATGTGTAAAATCATGTGCTTTGTCATCTATAGAATATTGGGTACTAATAACCATCCTTAGAAACTACTATCCTACTATCTTCACTCTTATTATAAGTATTATTATTGATTAATGGTCTGCTGATCTTTGTAAACAACACTACACCCTGACAAATTATTACTGGGTCGCCAGAAATATGTCCACTAAACTAACATGTGGAAATGCAAAATGACACTAACCTTTCATTTCCCTCTTTTTAGAGATGTGCCCCTTCTGCCTAACTAATGTTCTATCTCCAAGGGCTATTGTTAACAGTGGTTGAAATGGAAATTTTGAAGTGGCACTATGAAAAGTGTAAGTGAATGGAATTTAATTGTTTTACATTAATGGCAGTAAAAGTGGTGGTATGGCATACCACTGTATACCAGACACTTTGACCCCTAATTGATATGCAATCAGCTTTTTACATCAATTAACTCAATTAAACTCAAACAGTTCTACATGGAACTTGAAAAGGTGAAGTTCACTTTGGCAACCAATCAGGCCTTTTTCTAAACTATAGTATAAAATGAGAGCCAATATCTGATCAGTTGCTATGGGCAATATCACAAGTTATTTGTGGACTAGTTTTCATAAATTTCTGATTCAGATTGTCGTGAACATAGATAGCTTACAGTTATTTATAAGGGTTAATCCATCACATAATTGTGGAGAATAAGGGATAAACCATAACTGCAGTGTAAATATGTGATATCAAATGAATCCATTCATAAATTGAGCCATTAGAGTGTAAAATGAGAAGACAAAAAATCAGAAAATCTGATTTGATGGCTTTGCACACTTCAGTGTGAGAAGATAGGAGTGTCACCTGTGGCAGCTGGGAGATATAGCCTGGCATGGGATGGAGTTTGCATCTGAATAGACTTTTAGGAACCGCTCAGCATGGTGTCTGGATCACAGAGCCCATCTGCTAACTTTGTTTGACTTTATATAGACAAATAGAATTCAGTTTTGAAATATGCCACTTAAGATGGGATACATCCAAGGATACTAAGAGAGCTTAATGGGGTGTTGGTAACACCATTAACAGAATTATTAAATCAGTCACTAGCTACAGGAGTAATTCCAGATGACCGCAAAAGAGCAAATGTTGTCCCACTACACAAAAGTAGAAGCAAGGAAGAGGCGAGCAACTACAGACCAGTGAGCAAAGCCGCCGATAGGGGGGGGAGCGGGTACATTTTACCCGGGCCCGGACTTGCCAGGGGGCCCGGGCCGGGCCCTCAGTTCTAATTTTTAATTTTTCTCTTTTTTTTTTATCTTGCGTTTTTTTTTTATGTATTTTTTTTTTTCCGCGGCGGGGGGGGGGGGTCGGTTCGTTGCTGGGGGGAGCTGGAACAATAAAACAACAAGAAAACAACAAAAAAATACTCACGTGACGTGGAGGGGGAGTAAAAAAACAGGGGAGAGAGGCTGAGAATAAATAAAAAAGTGGAGAGAAACATAGAATAAATAAAAAAAGTGGAAAGAAGCACAGAATAAATAAAAAAGGGGAGAGAAACAGTATAAATAAAAAAGGGAAAAGAAACAATAAATAAAAAAGGGGGGAGAAACAATAAATAAAAAAGGGGAGAGAAACATAGAATAAATAAAAAAGGGGAGAGAAACATAGAATAAATAAAAAAGGGGAGAGAAACATAGAATAAATAAAAAAGTGGAGAAGCACAGAATAAATAAAAAAAGGGGAGAGAAACAGTATAAATAAAAAAGGGAAGAGAAGCACAGAGTTAAAAAAAAGGTGAGAGGCACATTTAATAGTGGGGACTATTAATTTAAGATGGGGTGGTTTGGGGGCTATTGAATATGGGGGTGAGTTTAGGGAGAATGAGGTCTATTTATTAAATGTGACTATGAATTTATTAATGGCAGTGATGGTTGCGGGAAATAGGTATTGGTAGGCTGTTTGCAGGAAGGGAAATAGGTTTATTTATTAAATGTGAATACTATTATTTTAATGTTGGGGCTGGAGGAAGGCCTAATTATTAATTGTGGGTGCTATTGATTTAACGCCGGGGCTGGCTGTAATTTTCTAAATGTAGCCATTTTTTTCCCCAAATAGGTCCTCCAACATTTCAGGATCTGGACAAGCCGCAACTAAAGAAAGCAGCAGTCACAGGTGGTGAAAGTGAGAAGAACAGGTAGGAGAGAGCAGCAGAGTGTGTGAAATGTTGTGATTCTAGTAGGGACAATGTCAATTTTTGGTGAGTGTCGTGCCCAATGTAAGGTGCAGGCCAAGACTGAACTCTTTGTGTACACACTGCATTCTTTGTATACTACACTGTGGTGCTAGATGTCTTAAAAGTCAGGAGTGCTGGGACATATGTGACGCTCTGGTGAATTCAGGACCTAGTGATTTTGATGTGCTAGCCACGCCCCAACGGCACATTGCCATGCCCCAAATGTATGACCACATCCCCAAAAAAAATTGCGCAGGCATTAGGCTAGCCACGCCCCAACAGCGCATTGCCACGCCCCTGAATGTATGACCACACACTCAAATTTTTTTGCGCCGCCTAAAATTTTTTTTTAGGGCTTACTCGACTATGAGGGGGGCCCCATGAATTTGTTGTACCCGGGCCCTGAATTCCTCTTGGCAGCCCTGCCAGTGAGCCTTACATAAGTAGTAGGTAAATTGATGGAAACACTCTTAAAAGAATAAGTTGTAGAATATCTCAAATCCACTAAATTACAGGATTACAAACATGGATTTACTGAGGGGAGATCATGTCAAACAAATGTTATTGACTTTATTGACTGGGTGACTAAAGTAATAGATCAAGGAGGGGCTGTAGATGTAGCTTATCTAGATTTTAGTAAAGCTTTTGACACTGTCCCACATAGCAGACTGTTAATTAAACTTGAAAGCTTGGAATTGGATTCAAAGATGGTGGAATGGATAACATCTTGGTTGCAGGATAGAAAACTTATAAGTAAATGGAGTACATTCACAGGAAGAAAATGTTACCAGTGGAGTACCCCAAGGATCTGTACTTGGACCAGTGCTTTTTAATATCTTTATTGGAGACATTGCAAATGGTGTTGAAGGGAAAGTATGCTTTTTGCAAATGACACAAAGATATGCAACAGTGTAGACACACCAGGAGGGGTAAAACAAATTATTGATGATCTAGGTAGACTAGAGGATTGGTCAAGAGAGTGGCAACTACAGTTTAATGCCAAAAATGCAAAATCATGCACTTGGGTCTCAAAAACCCAAAGGCTAAATATAGTATTAATGGCATTATAATGGAAACTACTGAGGAGGAAAGGGATCTAGGAGTCACTACTTCAGGTGATTTAAAGGCAGGTAAGCAATGCAACAAAGCAATGAGGAAGGCAAGTCAGATGCTTGGTTGCATAGGGAGAGGAATCGGTAGCAGAAAGAAAGAAGTAATAATGCCACTGTATAGGTCATTGATAATGCCTCATCTAGAATAATGTGTTCAATTCTGGAGGCCATATCTCCAGAAGGATATAAATTAGAGATGTTCAATGACCCCTGTGTTTTGGGTTTGGTTTTGGTTTTGGATCTGGATTAACTTTGTGTTTTGGCTTTGGTAAAACCGCCCTCGTGTGTTCTGGTTTTCGTTTTGAATCCCAAGTTTTCTCTAAAAACCACATTTTCTTTTGCTAAAATCACTTAATTTGGCTCTTTTTTTATCCGTACTTTATTAGTAACCTCAATAACATTATTTTCCAATAATTTCCAGTCAATTTTTGTCAAGTGACAAGAACACTGCTACCCCTCCTGTTTCTGTATAAGCAATGGCACTGAGCAATGACACTGGAAACTGGAGAGTGACAAGAACACTGCTACCCCTGATTCTGTGTGAGCAATGGCGCTGTATCTCCTGGGGAGGGAGGTACTTATGGAATCTAAAACCTGCGAGACCTGACAATGCAACAATGACATTTTGCCTCATTTCAGATCCGAGGACGCGCAAATGTAATGAGCCAGCTTGCGAGCCTACTCGGATCCCCTAAGTTCGGGTGGGTTTGGTTTTCAGAAAACCGAGCCGGAGCATCTCTAATATAAATATATTAGAAACTGTGCAAAAAAGGGCGACTAAAATGGTACATGGCCTACAGAACAAAACTTACGCAGAAAGACTAAAATAACTTAATATGTATAGTTTGGAGCAGAGAAGGGAAAGGGGGACATGATAGAAACTTTCAAATATATCAAGGTTTTCAACAAGGTACATGAGGGAAACATTCTTCAAAGGAAGAGATGTACTAGAACACGAGGACATTAACTGAAACTGGAGGGGAAGTAGGTTCAGAGGAAATTTGAGGAAAAACTACTTTACCGAAAGGGTAGTGGATAAGTGGAATAGCCTCCCATCAGAGGTGGTAGATGCTAACACAGTAGAGCAGTTTAAACATGCTTGGGATAGACATAAAAATATCCTTATAAAGAATAAGGGATCAAATAAGGTTTAAGATTACCATAGGTTAATAAAACAATGGGCAGCTTAGATGGGCCAAGCGGTTCTTATCTGCAGTAAAATTCTATGTTTCTATGTTTAAAATATGTTGTTTTCTATATTCAAGCCTCAGGAGATATAAACAACACACCATTCTTTACTTGGTGCTTTTTATAGCTTTTTTCTGTAGTTTACTCAATTAAATTTTAATATATAAAAAAGTGAATGGACAAATGAAGTGCTAGTGTTGAAAACTGCCAGCCTGACCTTTATAGTTTGACAGTTTTAGAATTAGTTGTTTATGTGGTTCATGTAAAGAATAAATGTTTTCCATGGCATTTGGTCAAATGCACCACAGATTGTAATAAGCATGCAACCTCATTTATCAGTTTCAACCCTTATGCTGGTGTCTAAATATGATATCATGTTCCGGTATTTCACTTACACAGAGATATTCTAATTTTAGAAACACTGCAATACCGTATTCCCTTCATGCATTTTCCGTTGTGCTTTCAAAACATACAGGTAAATCGATGCTAATTTGTTACTTTACTCTCCCCATTAATTATCAGTAAAAGGTACATAGACTTACAGGGAATCAAGGCAGATACAGGAAATCCTTAGTCAGGTTTTACTTTTAATTAATAAACAGCAAATAATTAATTCAATTAATTTCTAAAATAGAGTGCATACTACCCATAAAAGCAATGCTTTAAAAAAAGATTAAAGTAATTAATTATAGTAATAACACAGACACTGTCTCGATTATTTATCTAGTCCTTGGAGGCTGCAGGTCACCAATAATCTTTTTCAATAAAAAATAGATTGGATTTATTGGTCAGGAATATTGACATAAAAGTGTCTCTGCTGGGATACCTCAGCAGATTGTTTTCCTGTCAACCAGGGACTATTTTTTTTACTGTTTACAAATTATGACATTATAAATGCATATATTTGCTGTGATACTCCTATTGCACTTACAATTACAGCTTATCTGCAGTACTTGAGAGGCCTGCTCTGTTCCAGTTATTTCCTAATGGGCAAAAATGAAAATGTAGAACATCTTCTTAAGTCATGAGTATACCATTTTGGTCGGTGGTCAGTTTTCTACTATGCCTGTGTGCATATTTGGTATATTTTGGCAATGGAGCAAATGATCTGTAGGTTTGCAGAATTATGTTCTTTCCTTAGGTACATAGACTTACAGGGAATCAAGGCAGATACAGGAAATCCTTAGTCAGGTTTTACTTTTTAAATTATTTAATTTGTCAGATATATTTGAGAAAATGAATCTAGCATAATCATTGGAGATGAGAATAAAATAATTGTTTTGCTTTTCTTTAATGCTCAGTTTCAATAAGTCTGACTAATGCTGTTGTAAGTTTGAAATACATTAAAAACAAATTAATTGGCCACATACAATTAGCCAATATTAGCAAAAACACAACAGAAACAAAAAAATAACAAAAGTATAAGCGTTAAACTTAAAGGACAACTCAGAGGCACAAAAATATTCTTTGTTTTACTGCACTTGAAACCCTTTCTGACTGGATAGGCGGTTTGGAGGTGTGCAGGAGTACCTGCAATTCTACCTTTTTTTCTCCAAATGTATGTGCGCTTTTCAACTTTCTTTCTAAAAAAATTCCGTATTATCAATGTTTTGTTAGCCATTCTTTAGAAAATGACTTTTGCAAGTCATACAAACGTTCATGATCATCATCATCATCATCTAGTTATATAGCGCCACTAATTCTGCAGCTGTATAGAGAACACACTCATATCAGTCCCTGCCTCAATGTAGTTTACAGTCTAAATTCCCTTACATACACACACACACACACACACAGATAGATTAAGGTCAATTTAATAGCAGCCAAGCAACCTACCAGTTTGTTTTTGGAGTGTGGTAGGAAACCGGAGCACCCGGAGGAAACACACGCAAACATGGGGAGAACATACAAACTCCTCACAGATAAGGCCATGGTCAGGAATTGAACTCATGAACCCAGTGCTGTGAGGCAGAAGTTCTAACCACTAAGCCACAGTGCTGCCCTCTTGTCTTTTCAAGTGTGTTAAATGTGATTCATGTGTGATAGAAATCAAACTTTGCCATATTTTTACTATTATTATTAGTATTTTTATATAAGGCATCACAAATTCCTTAACATATACACACACACACAGACAGATTAGGGTCAATTTTGATAGCAGCTAATTAACCTACTAGTATGTTTTTGGAGTGTGGGAGGAAACTGGAGCACCTGAAGGAAACCCACAAAAACACAGGGAGAACAAACAAACTCCACACAGATAAGGCCATGGTCAGGAATTGAACTCATGACCCCAGTGCTGTGAGGCAGAAGTGCTAACCAATAAGCCACCGTGCTGCCCACATTCTCCCATACAGCTGATTGTTGTGTATGTAATGCTGTACTTATACTTAGTACTGCTCAGCAATTCCATGTAACTTGTATCTATTAAAATATTTCTGTCAGTTGAAATTCCTTATTAGATGTGTTTAAATTTTGTTTAGCCTTCCCATGCTTTGCAAGAATTATTTTTTTTTTTTTATATTCTCCGAGTAATGCTAAGAGGTTAGTTTTTGACAGTAGACTGGGAAGCAATCAAGGTTATAAGGATCATATTACCTACTGAACCATGGCATTGTGTGATCACCTCATTAATTAAAAACTTAACAAGTCAAAACACTTTTTGGTCTTGTTAACAATTATTTTACATAGTTAAGAAACCAAGTGTTGAAACCTTTGTTTGTGCTATATACAATAATTTTGCATGATATTTCCAGAAAGATGTTGTATATATTTTTTTGAAGTTGGTCAGCCATATGACCTTACATCCATAATAATTTATTGAAATAAAATGGACAGGTGCAGAGAATGAAAGAAATGGTAGAAAACTGACCAAATAATACATGAACTTAATTGAGAGGCACAGGAAGATCAGATAAATACAAAGTATCAGCACCAAAACAGGTAGTTAATTGAAATCAAAGGATTTAAGGCAGAAATCATATGTGCTAGAGTCAAAAGAGCTAAAGCAGAAATAAAGGCATATAGCAACTAGAAAAAAAGGAGTTAATAGAGAATAGGCAAATTAGGTGACTAATAAAAACATGAAAGAAAAAGAAGATTTGATTGAGAGAAAAAGAAGATTTGCTTTAGCAGAGATACAAAGATGGTATGGTCTGTTTTCTACAGCTACTCCTTTTCCTCCTGCATTAGTTGCCACCAGAGCTTAATACACAAATTCCCTGGAAGTCCTGGAAGGCAATCAGTAAAAAGTAGTAGGAGAAGTGTCAGTATGGCATATCACCATATACCGACCCACTTCGACCACTGATTCAAACACAAAATGGTATTTAGATACATGCATACGCAGGTATTTATACCACATACGTAGATCTCAATAACAATGGAGCAAAGGAAAACAATAATCAGGAACAGAAGACCTAAAGGTCTTAGAGTAGAACTAAGGACCAGGAACAGAATCTCTGTAGGCAGTAGGCAAAGAATAAAGAGCAGAAACAATCCCCAAACTACAGAGGTGTTGTTAAGTAAAATTACTATGTACATGTAATCCATAGACATAACAAATGTTGTGTGCTGCAAAATTTAACTTGCTTAGCTAACTCAATTAGCACCAATTATATTGTCATCATGTTTTGTTCCATTGAACTAAATTGGACCTAGCTGTGGCATGCCGAGACATTTATTCCATGATATACTGCATAAAGTGCAACAGTCTTCTATAGTGTTAGCAGTGCATTACTATATAAAAAAAATGCTTACACTTATTTGATTACAATTTTTTTTAAAAACAAACAAAAAAAACATTTGGCATGCTAATATTTGTTTATAACCCCAGTCTGGTATACATGGTACTTAAATATATCCTCATAAAAATGCCATTGTTGTTACCCATGTGTTGCTCTTTTGCCAGTAAATAAACATTTATTATTGTCATTACTTGGTACAGGATGTGCAAAAATATTTAGCTTATTGCTGTACAAAAAAAGGGAACTATAATCAATAAGGTTTGTACAATTTGCTTTAGTCTGCAGTTATACCCTAAACTGCTTCAGTAGATGAAAGGTTAAGACTGACAAGCAGCATATTTCCTTTGAGTAACTGCACCCACAGAGATTGTATCAGAGCCCCTTGTATATTAGTTACGCAAGAGGAGCAGTGTATCATCTGATGAGCACAGTGATTGGCACTGGCTGCTGTGTGGCTGAATAGACTTTTTCTTCTTTTCAAGCAGGATCTAAGTTGGGCTGATTTTTGATAGCTAGTTTCAGTCTGGAATCATGAAGTTATTGCACATTTCAGACTGTCAGCTTAGAGATCATTCTGTTTCTAATTCCCCTCCCTTTCTTCTGCTATCTCCCTCTCATCATTTCATAGGACTGTAAGGTTACAGAAAGGTCTAATCAATTGTCAAACTCTCCTTTATCACTGAGAAGGTGGTACAAAACTCTAACTGCCTTGCTGTAGGGGGTTCTTCTGACTACACAGCACCCTTTTCCACATACAATGCAACCATGATTAATGTCCTCCCACCTCAGACCTTGTTAAAGCCTGTTCTTTAAAGCTGCCTGGTGCACCGCAGTGAAAGCAAGAGCGAGGTTGCATAAATCAACGTGCTCTCACAGCCCCCAGGATATCCATTATAGATGCCAGCTGGATGACTGCAAGATAGAGAAAAATGAATATTGTATCCTGTGGCCTTTTGCCTCTAATGACCACTTTTCAACATTTTTGCAGGCATGATTAAATTTTGATAACTGGGGAAGTCACTCTAAGCAGGCTGAAATAGAGATAAATTGACTGAGGGTCTGACATCTCAGTGGAGAGCAGGCAACTAATTAGTGTGTGAATCGCACACTGAAAGAGATGTAAAAGGGAGGCAGGTTTAATCAGAAGAGCTGCTGAGGTACAGGAATAGTACTGGATAATTGCGGCCTGTGTTGAAATCACAGCCTCAACAAGCTGCTTTTTCTGTCTGATTGATTGGCAGCCATTGACCTGCTGGTCAGTCCCTTCAACATTTACAATGGTTGCAGTTTTGTCAAAGCAATTTGCTTTGTAACACTTTCTGACCAGTTATTACATATATGATGTTAGGTCATCCACAAGAAATGTTTCCTTTTTTCAACAGAATCTGGTTGTCACATAATAAAACACTAGGGGCCTGAGTCATTACGGAGAACAAGGCAAAAAAAAGGAGTAAATTTGATCCTGGATAAAACCATGCTACAATACAAGGGGTGGAAATTAATTTATTATTTTGCACATAAAGAAAATACTGGCTTCTTGTGTCATGTAGCACACATATAATTGATAGCTTTATTTTTACGCTGAAATTTAAAGTTGATCTAGGATATGCTCTATCCCAACTATAAATCTGTCCCCACATTTTAAATTTACCTCCCCCTTCAAACCATCATTGCCAAGGTGCAAAGTTACTCTTTTTTGTTGCTTTGCTCTCCTTAATGACTCAGGCCCATTATGATTTGCAGGTCTAATTTTCACCAGCTCCCTCCAGAAACAAACATAATCTACCTTATTTTATACAAATCATTCTATATTATAATCTACTACCCAGTTTAGATACTTGGTAAGATGATGTTTTTTCTAATCACCCATCTAATGAACAAATCAGTTTTTACTTATCCATATTAGCTGCTAACTATGAACTAAATATTGCTGAGAAATATAAAATTACCTGAGGAAATGTGTGTTGTTAAACTTTCATTTCAGAAACAATAACATTAATGATTATGGACTTTTGCTGCCCTGTAGCAAACATATAATTGTGACAATTAGCTTCCACTTTCAATCACTTTACTACTATTAAATTTACTAGGCCAAAACTTGAGAACCTGTGAGCTTTAGTTTAGAAGATTCAACACCTCCTTTCCTTCTGTGGAGTAAAACTAATTTGTTTGGTCACTATGGGTAACAGACACTGCTATTGAGCCTTAGAGCTATCTGACTTACCTGTCCAACTTCAGACTCCATTTTGTGCTACCTTTTCTGCAATTGTTAGCTCTATATAGGCAGGAATCAAGCACTAGCTGATCGAACCAGGCTACTGAGATGATGCCTCAGTGAAGAGACAGATGCCGTTTAGTGTTACTGTACTGCTTAAAGTGCCTCCTGGTAGGCCATACTACTACTTTTATACTAACCTTCTAGATGCTTAATGACATGTTGGGGTTTCCTACACCAAGTTCATCCCCAGTTATGTATATTAGCTACTTGAACGCTCATCCTCTCTTAATCTGAATCTCATCTCATCCTAATGTAACTTGTGCTTCACATCTGTGCAACACCACCTGTACCTTTTAGGCTCCTGCACTATCCTGGACATTTGCCATATAGGCCTTTTGTATGCCATGTGATTTGTTCTGTTAATTGCATTCATGCATGTATTATTCTGCTTACCTGTGCCAATCATTCTTATCTATATGTACATATGTAATTTCGTAATTTTGTTGTATATTCTAAACTCCTATGTGACTTTGTGGAACCCTTGTGGAAACTTATAAAAACAAAGATAATAGTTATAATCAATTGGGTGGGCAAGGTGTATGATGATGCTCAGAGCCCCAATTTAGGCAGGCCTTTTCATTATATATTCCTACCCACTTTGCAAACTGGAAATAGACTGAGAGAAGAATAGTAATGGTCTCCAAACTATCAAGGACCACACTTATTATGTGGTAGGTGTAGTTTTCTGCCACATTTATTCATAGGATTACATTTCCTTTCATTTGGATGGAATCTACTGTGCCTAAACCTTCAATGTGGGGTCTTCTGTAATAATGGGAACAAGGACCCCTCTTGTCACTGCCTCTATAAAAAGGGGTAAAAAAAAACCCCAGCATGCTCCCCTCCTAGATACTATCAGTTGGACTTCTTCCTGCCAGCCCTGGTCTGTGGGTTATGAAGTAGTTGTAAAAATCAGAAGTTTCCACTCTAGATGATACCAATTTTATATGACACTCACAGCTTGTCTACCATTGGTGTGATAGAGAGCTATATTTGCTCTTCTGTTTATTTTAATACAAGGATTTTTGCAAAATCTTTAATATTTGGATCTTTTGACTTCATGCATATTTACCCATCGGTACATAACATTATAACAACTATTAAATATATCCTTCTGTAGGGTAGGCCTTAAGCAGGATTTCAAGTAGAGAAGAACTACACGGTCCAGTCTGCCCCTTTTCTTCATAAAAACCTAGAACCTATTTGATCGTTATGAGTGTGGGTTTGTCTTTGCCACAGTTAAACCAGCGACAGACTGGGCAGCACAAGTCTGTGCTGTAAAGCACTGGGTCTCTTTGCATCTTCCCATATGCTTTGGGGGTTGAATTAATAAACAAATTTGGGACCCCTGGAATGGAAAATTTTCCAGTCCAACAATCCCAATTTAATGGGCAGAGGCCCCCTGATATTATACTAAAAAAACACACACACAAGTAAAGTCTATTTGAATAAACCAAGATCTGAAATTATTGTTTCTCACTATATGTAATATAATATAAATATTTTCTTTGCTTAATAGATAAAACTAATGTTGGCACACTAGCCTGGCTCAAATCTGTATTAATGTGGAAAAAAATGAATGAAGCTAGAGAGCTTCATTCATTTCAATGGCTCATTCATTTCAAAGGGGCTTATACACAAAGTGCACATGCTTGAAATCCCATTGTAATAAATAGATAATTGAAATGAATATGAAAGCCTGCTACTAAACATATAATTTAAAAATTGGACAGCTACTGCTAGAGTGGAATCCAACACCAGGTCAGTCAAGCTGGTCTGGCTCACATTAAAAATGGTAAGTCTGCAGCATTTAGTCCCTCTGTGAAAATGGAAACGAGACCCTGCTTGGTCAGCACAGAGCAGGAGCCTCTATGAGGGGGATGCAAAAAACATAGAGTGAATATAAATATGGACCTCTAGAGTGGCATCTTTGCTATCCTATTGGTCCCAGTGTAATGGCACTAAATCCCTAAGAAACTTGTCCATTATACAAATATAGTATAAATATAGTGTATACAAATATAGTAGGATTAAAATAAATAAATAAATAAATAAAAATACACACAATGCTTAATTTCGTTTTTATATTGAAATAAAAGAGTTCCCAAAACACCCTTGTTCTCCACTTTACTACAAGATAAAATGTGTTTATTCTGTTTTGTCGTAGTCCTATGGGAAATTTGAAATGGATGGTGCAAAATACTTGCTACGAGCCCCAGGGCAGAATGTCTATGAACTAAATTGATCATGTTCATGCGGATCTGTTCTCATCACTTAATAGTTACTCTCTCTGGTTTATCAGGAAACAATTCCAATTGCATGTTAAAAAAAGTTTCTTTTTTTAAATTAAGTAGTAAAAGATGGAAATCAATGAGTCTTTGATTTCTGTGTTTCTTTTTACTTTTTTCACATTTTTCAGGGATCCCCAGTGATAGGAAAGTTGCCATTGCAGAGGTCCTGATGTTTACAATTATCCAAGTGCCCAAAGACCAGGTCTGTCGGGAAGAGCACCAGTGATTTTCAACACCTGGCTGTTCTCTGTGTGGGACTAACCTGCTTTTTTTTGTGGCCATCCCAAAAAGGCTCCAGCCCTGTGATTGCTAGGGTGTGTCTGGCTCAGCCTGTCTAGTCTGGTGGGACTTCCACTGTCACCCCACACTCTTTAACAACATGTTTAGTGGAAAGCAGTCCCTGTGTAACACTGGGATCAATTCATTCAATATGAATATGAACTTAGACTTAACACTATGACAAATGTCATAATGTATTACGTCAATGCTACTGTAAGGCCTGCAATGTACATTAATGCTTGCTACATCTGTACCTGGGTGCTTGTTATTTAATTGTTATTTGATGATGTTTAGAAAAAAAATACACACATTTATTGATGTTGGAATTTGATTAGCCCTGAAAGAGGCAAAATAGGCTCAGAACAGGTGTGACAAAAGCCTAAGTGGAGGAGGAGTTACAGACAACTACAAACTGAGTAACTTATATTATATTGTCTTCCTGTGCAGGGGAGGTCTGATGTAGTTATACTATAGATGTGTGTTAGGTACCTTACACCGACTATGAGAACGCTGACAAGAAATAGCACGACAATGAAATTGTGCTTACCAACACAGTGTTAAGGTAACTGCTTGAAATAGAGACTTCAAAGGATTGCGACAAATGAACATCCTGTCCGTCAAAATTACGTCAGGGCGACACTCTGATTACTGCTATTAAGGTTCTGATTTAAGGAGGCGCACAGTGTAGAATCTTTTTTAGAAAGCCTTCTACATATTTAATGTATTGGTGTTTTATGAACTGGTGCTAGATTTTCTTTCTCTCACAACACTCTGTTTCTGTCTTCCCCTCTGTCAATCCCTCCACTGGCTACCTGTACCCTAAAGAATGCAAATCAAACTCCTCCCCTCAGCTGCAAAGCTCTTGACTCCCCCCCCTTACATAACCAAGTCCATCTCCCTTCACACTTTCGCCTGCCCCCCCCCCAATCAATCAATGACCATCGACTCCAAGACTTTTCCTGCACTGCTCCCCTACTAGGGAACACTCTCGCTCTCTTTATCAGACTCTTCCCAGCTTTCCATTCTTCAAACACTTCGTAAACCCCCCTTACTCTCTTCATATCATGACTTAGTCCCACCATTCCAGCTTCTCCACTTTAGAATGTAAACTCTCATGAGCAGGGACCTCTTTCCTCTTGTTTCATCCCTCTCTCTCTTCCCTTTTGTTTCTTATTCCACCTTGTTTGGCACCTTTCTTCTACTGTCTTAATCTGTGCAATTGACCTTTGTAATTCTACTTGCATTATTCTGTAGTATTATGGTATTTGTTTATGTAATTATAAACTGCTTGTAGAACCACCTTATACCGTGCTGCAGAAATTTGTGATGCCCTATATAAAAATGCTAATATTAATAGTAAAAATATTGTAAAGTTTGATTTCTATTGCTCACGAATCACAATTAATACATTTGAAAAGAGTTCAGCACTGCGGCTTAGTGGTTAGCACTTCTGCCTCAAAGCACATGAGTTTGATTCCCGACCATGGCCTTAGCTGTGTGGAGTTTGCATGTTCTCCCCGTGTTTGCGTGGGTTTCCTCCGTGTGCTCCGGTTTCCTCCCACACTCCAAATACATACTAGTAGGTTAATTAGCTAACAAAATTGACCCTAGTCTGTCTCTGAGTGCGTGTGTGTGTATGTTAGGGAATTTAGACTGCAAGCTCCAATTGGGCAGGGTCTGATGTGATGTGAGACTAATTATTTCCTAAGTAAATATCATGTCCTATATCTCTCTATTATAATCAGGATCTAATTTTAACATATTCTGCAAAGAGTGGTGGTGTATTGCTACATTTGCTTTCTATATGAATGTTTTTGTTTATACTATTACAGTGAAAAACATTTACAGTTTTACTCCATTATTTCATATGCGTTCATCTCTGCATTTGTAGCATGTGCACCAGGTTTACATAGAAACATAGAAACATAATTTGCCTGCAGATAAGAACCGCTTGGCCCATCTAGTCTGCCCAATGTTTTATTAACCTCTGTTAACCTTAAACCTTATTTGATCTCTTATTCTTTATAATGATATTCTTATGTCTATCCCAAGCATGTTTAAACTGCTCTACTGTATCAGCCTCTACTACATCTGATGGAAGGCTATTCCACTTATCCACTACCCTTTCTGTGAAGTAGTTTTGCTTCAAATTTCCTCTGAACTTCCTTCCTTCCAGTTTCATGTCCTCGTGTTCTAGTACTTCTCTTCCTTTGAAAAATGTTTCCCTCCTGTATCTTGTTCAAACCATTGATATATTTGAAAGATTCTATCATGTCCCCCCGTTCCCTTCTCTGCTCCAAACTATAGAGAAGGGTTTACGGCAGGCATACTTACACTCACATACACATACACAGAACCAGGTCATAAGCGCAATAATACCTTGTAAACATTTGTTTTCTTTGGAAAAAATGCAGTTGCTATTAGGCTTTATATAACATAGCAGATGCAGCTCTTCATGTACGAATGAAAGTAACTTTTTCTGAATACAGGCACAAAGTCCCATAGTATGTTCATGATCAACGAAGAAAGCACACAGCTTCAGAGGTGAATTCGCAATCAGTCAATCAGAAGCTGGCAGCTAGTGCTTGTGATTGTCATCATCATTAATGTGTATTTCCACCACCCTCTAGGCTGGTACTAATAATACGACTTTAAAAGTTCAACTGAAGGGCCCTTATGTTTTTATGCACTGTTTCCATTATATTGTTTTTACTATTGTACATGTTTTGTTAATCAATATAATATAATTAGTATTTTACTTTGAATAAACAAATATGATGTGAAACACAGTTATAATATTATTTTAATATTATTATATTATTATATTATTCTAATATGTTTTTTAATTGTGCGGCATATTCAGTGATTCAGTGTTTGGTATGTCACTTTTATCATAGGATGTATAAATATGTACAATTTTTATAGGATGACCTTTAAGTCAATATGCTATGTCAGCCAAGACAATTACTTATAACTAGCTTTGAGCCTACTTTACAGGATTAGAGTATTTTTCCTTCATGTTTACTACTCATCATAATATTTACAGTTTGCACATCTGGACAATAATTACAAGCTTAGCGGGTAACTATGAATTATATATGAAACTTATTTACCTAATGGATTTTTTATTGACTAACTGTATACATGGTGTTGTGACATTAACCATTGATTTAATAATTTTGATTAAGGGTTTTTGATTCAGGGATGTAGAGCCTATGCTGATGCTTTTCCACACTATAAAGGCCACCTACATAGATTTATTATTGGAAATAATTGATTCTCAGGCAGAAATAAACTTCCAAAAAGCTTAAAGCTTTAGCTTATCATAGATTTGTGGATAGAGTATTTACACAGAAACTCAAAAATTATATAAACTAAATTATCAGTGTGCCAAAGTTTGTCACCAATCACATAGCTGAATAAAATTAGGCTACATATTTCTTCTTGCTCCACTGAAAATAACCAACAATATAAAAGTATTCATTGTGACAGGTGTATATATCTAAAAGAAAATAAGGGCCTCATTTAAGAGTTGGATGTAAAGATGTACTGAGATTGTAGATAAAAAAATTAGCTCTTTACATTTATATTTTGCATGTATCTTAATACACATTGTGTTTAAAATCTAGTATACTGATATAGCCACAGCAAAGATATGTCATTATCAATATATAAAATACAAGATTATTCTTAGCGCAAGTGGTTAGTCTGTCACAATGGTGTGTCATGTACAATATGTTTTTAGGGACATTTACAGTAAAATCAAAGCAGTCTAGCTGACTGTACATTCTATCTGTTTTTAACAGAGTTTTTGGAAATCCAGTAGCGTTTCTATACTCCCCATGATATATTCTTTTAGTATCTGCAGATTAGACACAAGTGGCCTGACATCAATGTTGTTTTGACTGCTAATAGCTCAGGGTCAACCCAATAGAGTATATATAGTTAAATATATGTTTATTGTTAAAAATGTAATAATATAAGTGAGTTTCTCCATATGTTAAATTGTTAAATAAATATATATATATATATATATATATATATATATATATATCTAATATATATAAGCCTAGTGGCGTGTGTTAGTCTGTGTGTGTGTGTGGAAAAAAAAAACCAAGCTGCAGTGCCACCTGCTGGGCGGAGTTATACACTGACCTACTAAATTCTTAGTGTGTGTGGGAAAAAAACCTCAGAAAGGGCTGAAATTTGGTATACTAAGATGTTTTTAATTTGTTAATTTAATTTGTTAATTGTTAAAAGTGTTTATAAAGATTTAAAAAAAATATATATATATTTCTTGAAGGAGAAGTGACAGTTGGGAGTGGTTGGTGGTTGCCGGGGGTGACAGTTGGGAGTGGTTGGTGGTTGCCGGGGGTGACAGTTGGGAGTGGTTGGTGGTTGCCAGGGGTGACAGTTGGGAGTGGTTGGTGGTTGCCGGGGGTGACAGAGCGAGAGGAGTGTGTTACTCAGGACCGCTGAGAGAGATCCCTGTGTCTGGATAGACATCTGGATAGATGTGGCGATAAAGATGAAGGATGAGGTGATGGAAAAAAATGATGAGGTGGTGACATGTGGACAAAACCACGTTTAAAAATGGCGCTTGCGTCGGGAAGTAAAGCTCTTCCCCTGAGGAGGCCTGGGCTATGGCCCAAATGCATGACAAGAACCTTGTTAACACCTTAAGTAGCTTGATTTGACTAGAATGCATGAGTATCATGCACGGGTTAACTCGTATGTATATATATATATATATATATATATATATATATATATATATATATACTTAAACATAATAATTGGTACTCTACATGTTATTATTGTATGTATTTAAATTTAGGGTGATTCATCCATTAATTGATTGGGTACTTATGTAGATGCAGCTATCCAGTCCAGTCCTGGCTCTGCCGCGTACCAATGCATCGCTTGGCTATTTAAAATATTGGGATTCTGGAGGGGCTAATTTGCCATTTAATTTTTCCCAGTGTATAAGGAATGAGGTACAAATAACTAAATAATACACTGACAAACACAATTTAAAGAATGTTTAAAGTAAAAGTCTCTGGTTCTCTACTGTATTATAACAGTTGCAAATGTGTTCAATTAACACTTTTGCATTTTTATCTACAGTAGAAATGGCAGGTCTTTTGCTGGCTATAGCAGTGTGCTGTGGGATTTTTCTGTGTGTTTGTTCCTTTTAGGATAACCCCACCCTTTCAAGCACCTGCTATGAGCCTATAAATTGATTAAGCAATGTCCACTTCTGTATTTGTCTGAGAGGCCTGTTGGTGTCAGTAGCTGAGGGGGCTACTGGCGCTGAATTGCTGTTTGGAGGCTTCTGGGGTACCTTTTTGGTTAGTTAGCTCTTAATTTAAAAACACATACATGTATGGCTTAAATATATGGGACTCTCACTGTTTAGAGTTAGGACCACCTATTAGCAAAAGCGCTGTGGAGTGGCAGGTGGCTTTAACATACATTTGCAAATGTGTGCAACTAAGACTTTTGCATTTTTATCTACAGTAGAAATGGCAGTTTTTCTGCTGGCTATAGCAGTGAGCAGGGGGAATTTTCTGTGTGTTTGTTCCTTTTAGGATAACCCCACCCTTCCAAGCACCTGCTATGAACCTATAAATTGAATGAGCAACTTCCACTTCTGTATTTTATTGCAACAGTGTCTTGTTGTAGCCCAATGGGAAGTTGTAATACAGTGGAAAATTAAAATAACATAAAGTACAACATGACTGCTTCACTCTGAGTGCAGAATGACTGTGTTATCATTTGATCTGAAGGATTAATAGTAGCTCAGGCCTTCCCACATACCAGCCAATCACAAGTGGCTAGTATGGGAAATTATTGAGATTGGTTGAGCAGTAATTGACCCTCCTGGGAAGTCTCTTATTTCAATAAAAAAAAAATCAACCCATGTTTGTCAGTATATTGTTTAGTAATGTATACTCAATCAGTATAATGGAAGGATGATAAATTTGTCACTTTAGGGCCCTGAAGTGACAAATACAATTTGTTACTTTGCCTTTTCAAATACATCATCCCAGTACCACAGATGGCCTGGTAATTTTTGGTGGGTTGCTCATTTTGTGGATTCAGATAATAGAGGCTCCAAACCTGCACTGACACAGCTAGTGATGTACCCACTATGATATAGAGACCCCACATTGTACTCCCATTTTAATGGATATTAGCCTATGTTGTCTATCACTGGTTATGGATTTTAGGTGGGCGCCACACCTTTGACAAAATAGCAATTAAAGTTATGCAACTCATCATTATCAACTTGCAAACTTGAATCAGTCCTATGGATGTGCAAAATGTACGTCACCTAAAAGGCAAATAATACTAGCAACTCAAAATAGAGCTAATCTCTAAGGAGTGTGCTTAACTTGCATGTGCTTGCCATTACTGTTTTCTGCTTGCATGTGAATGCCCCGAACTACCCCTACTGGCAAGGGGCTGCAAGTGTAATACATATTTAACTTTCTAAATATAAACACAAGTTTTGGCACATGCGTGGCAAGACACCTTTTTACACACACACTCAAATTGACTCTAAATAAGGTCCTAAGTTTATAGAACTAGTTTAAGTGGGTGCTATTATTTCCTGTCTGGGGAAACAGCATGACTGTCTGACTTTTTATGCAAAGTAAATGTCTTTATATTATTTCTTGATAGACAAGAAGAAAGCAAGAAATTGAAAGCATAATAGTGCCTTGGCTTTAAATCATTATAAATATTAACTATTTGCTTCTACCTTCCCTATATGTAATTCAAAACAGTAAATAAAGCATAATTGTTTTCATGATTTGCTTAATCAATATGACTGTTTACATTACCCACAGTTGTATTTCCAAGGTCGTTACTCATTTTAAGTATATAGCAACAGTTGTGTATAACACAATAGTTATTAAAAGTACACAGATACAAAACAATACAATACACAAACTAGGATACGTGTTGTTGTTTGCAATATTTTAATGTCAATAACCCCTAGCCAAGAAACTTCAATTATCAAGATTCAATTATCAGCATCTGCTTTTCCCAATTTCTCTTATTTGTTACTGTCCTTATTTAAACTTTGCGCTATGTTTGTTATCTGTGCTGTAAGGCATGAAACTACAGCATGGTTGTCCTATTAGAGCACAAACTCCTGCAGGAAATATAAAGACATCATATTTTGCAATGCTACTATCCAAATAGACCTTATTTCTACTGTCATCTTTTTCCAATGTATTTTTTTGTTTCATTTATTACTTTATAAAGTATATTGTAAAGGTTATCTTTATGTTTTATATAGCATATACTTGGAATAACATTCCAAAAGCTATTTCTATATTCTAGCCAATGTTTATTTTCTTTTCTTTTAACAATCCTTGCACTAATGCATGTCTTAAGTAACATTTTCCATCCCACTTGTTAAAGAACTGCTTGAATGCATTCCTACAAATGAGGAAATAGCATGGGGAGTGAATAAATTGTGTAAGATCGTATTGGGGTTACTGTCTCCTGGGGTTAGACAGCTGCACTTCACACACTTCAACCAGATAACTCTCACCAGTCCAGTGATTTGCTTTGTCTAGCCTCAGTTAGATTTATTCTCCAGCATAAAAATAAACGAACACAATCAAAATTCTAGCCTGTCCTACTTCTATGTACTACACATGAACACCATCTCTCAAGTGATGGACCTTGAGTCCCATACACACAAACACACACCACATACGCGCAAAAATAGCATCACTTACTAGTCAGACCTTACAGTGTCTCTCAGGATGCACCTCATCCGCAGGTAGCAAGAGACTCAATGAACTGTTTAGCAGCCTTTTAACAGCACCTCATCAACTCCTGAATAGCCATCAATGTGCTAGCTCTCTGGAAACCCCATAAAGGGCCATATGAATAGAGCCCATCAGTCTTTCTTCATTCATAACCCTAGGGACCCTTACCAGTTTTTCCTAATGCTGAAAACAAACTTTGAGCAAGTGTTCGCTAGCACAACAATATCCCTTGGGTTTTAAAAAATACAAGACAGAAGCCTGTAAGATACATATCTGCCTTTAATCACATTCCTAGCCCTTATGTTACATATACCTCTTGTTCTGACCTGTGGCGTCGAACAGTTGTAGTCCTCAAATAATAAACTTGGGACAGTTGGCTTCCTTGCCCATGCTCTATGGAGAAATAAAAAATTTGCAGAGCCAAAAACCACCTGGTTGTTCTACCATTGTTTTCTTTATTATCTGGCCATCCATTTTAATGAAGTTTAATCCATGATCAACCAAAATTTCCATCCTGACAGGAAATACCTTTAGCTTTCCAACACCCTTTTAATTGCCAAGGCCTCTCTTTCCCTAATTTATCTCATGTACATTTAATTTTCTGCTTAAATAAATAAGAGGGAGCTCCTTGCTATATTAATTTTAGGATAACACTGCATCTATCCCTACATTTTACGCGTCAATCTGCACAACAAATTCTTTTTTTAAAATCAGGAGTCATCAAAATGGGTTGGATGCACAACGCTACCTTTAATGCTTGAAAAATGTTTTCTGCTTCAGGACTCCACCCAATAATAACTGACCCTTGATAATTTCACCCTTGGTTAGGTAAGTCAATGGGTCAGCAATGCTGGTAAAATTGTATTCATAAAATGTTTTGCTGATGTCCCATGTAGCCCGAATGGTAACCTCTTATACTGGAACATTTTCTCTGGAGCTGAAAAACTGTCTTTTCTTTTGCTCTATCAGTCAACAGTACTTGCCAGTACCATTTGTTGGGCCTAGAGTGGTTAAATACCGTGTTGTTGACAGCTTTTAAATAAGCTCTTCCACATGAAGCTTGGGTATCCATCAAACTTAGACACCTTTTTACAAGGGCAAAATGGTTGAGAGGTAACTAAAAGGCATCAGTTAAGCAAAATCACATTTCTCAATTAATGACTGTTGTTATAGCAGGTACATCTAAAAACAAGTCTCTCGTTCTTATAGGAAACTCTTTAGCTCAAGCTGTTAAGTGGTTGAGAGGTTTTTAGCTGCTGTTACTTCCAGAACCAGAGTTATAGTGGTTACTGGGGGAACCGGGGTAGCTGACAAAACTACCCCGGTCTTTCCATGGTTTTATAAGGTTGTTTACCTGGTAGATCTAGCTTTCTTTTCCATGACTGGAATTCCTTATAATTAACTTACCCCACTCTATCCATTACTTCAAATGGTCCTTGCTATTTTAGTCAAAAAAAAATCCTGGGTACTAAAATAAGCATTCCATCCCCAAGAGCAAAGGTGTATAATTGGGCATTATGGTTATACACCCCTCGTTGTGTCTGCTAACTGTCCCACACACACACACACACACACACAAAAATAACAGCATTTACTTGTCATACATTGCAGTATCTCTCAGGAAGCATATGACCTCCTCCGCATGTAACAAGAGCCTCAATGAACTGCCTAGCATCATTTTTCTTATCCATGAACTTGTTAGCTCAATTGAAAACCTGAAATGGGCCATATCAATGGAGCCCTCCCTTCTCTCTCCATTCATAGCCCCAGGGAACCTTACCAGTTTTCCCTAACGCTGAAAACAAACTTTGAGTAAGTTCTCCCAAACACAGCAATCTCCCTGGGGTTTTAAAATGTACAAAACAGAAGCCTGAGAGATACATATCTGAGCATATCCAACAGTGTTTATTGTTAGTTAAATTTACATATTGCTTAGTCATCATAACCCACATATTATCAGTACAAATAGTTCTTCCATTTGGTAGGGTTTAGCAGTATAATATTTTTATAGTTAACGGCTTATTATGATAAGCTTGCAGAACAGGCTGCAGACTTCACCTATAGCAAACTGCCTTTCCCGTAGAGGTCGTTGCACTCAAAGGTCATACACAGAAAATCAATCCAGGAATCAGCACAATACACAGGAGCAGGTCAGCAACCAGGAACTGAACGCTATAATCTGAAGGGAGGCTAAGCCCTCCCTGCCTTATATACAGGAATGGACCAATGGCAGTCTAGGGGCGAGCCCTGATATCCACCAGCAGCAGCCAATAAATAAGATAAGCCACTAAGTGCTAATGAAACAACTAACCCAACCTATTCACGTGCCCAGCACTGTCTCACGCTACACTATCCTGGCATCGCAACCGTTTTCTGAAAGTGATATCCTGGTCATCATGACGACAGCCAGGATGCGGCTGGTAAGTGAGTCGCGGTGAGTTAGCACAGCCGTGGCTCGTAACAGTACCCGTCCTTGAGGAGGGGTTTAAGGAATCCCGACAACCTAGTTTTCAAGGAAACTTCCTAAAAACTCCTTAATGAGCTTGTCAGCATGTAGGTGATTTTGTGAAAACCAAGATCGTTCCTCTGGGCCGTAGCTTTTTCATTGTACTAATAAATTGATTCCACCTTGGAGTGAATGATCTTCTCCCCAATAAATTTGTGGGGCCCATCCACAGCTCCTGCCACCTGTCTTGAGGTGCCAGCTCCTGTCATCTGTCCTGAGGTGCCAGCACCTGTCTCCTGTCCTGAGGTGCTAGCCTCTGCCTCCAGATCTGAGGTGCCAGTCTCTGTCTCCAGCTCTGAGGTGTCATCCAATTCCCATGTGTCATACGCTGCCTCCAGTTATGATTTGCCAGGCTTTGCCTCCAGTTTCGAGGTGCCATCCAGTTCGGAGGTGCCATTTAGTTCGGAGGTGCCATCCTGCCCCCAGTTCTGAGTTGCCATCAAGTTCCGAGTTGACAGCCGCTATCTCCAGTTCCAAGTCGCCAGCCGCTGTCTCTGTTCCTGAGCCTCAGCCTGCTTCCTAGAGGTCTCTGCCCCTACAGCTTGCTTCAGAAAGGACGCAGCCCCAACAGCCTTCTTCACTATGGGCTCTGCCTCTCCATTCTACTCCAAAGACATTGTCGCTAGGTACGGTTCAGCCCGAGTTGCCTTTCCATGTCCAGTCTGAGCCGTGTACTGCCGAATATGTCCAGTCTGAGCCGTCACCTTTCTTTGAGGGGCACGTTTCCCAACTTAGTGCCCTTCTGAGGTATTGTGCTTCACATATTCCCTTTGTACCTAGTCTCGTTAGTGACCCAAAGAGACAGGTACTGTTTTTGGTATCTCACTTTAGAAGGGAAGCTTTGGAATATTCAAACCCCTATATTGAGACTAAACATCCAATCAAATCGGACTTACAACTCTTTGTTGAGGCAGTAATTTGCAAGTTTACTCCATCTCCTGCAAAGCCATCTTGTGGGACATCTGTGCTACCAGCAATATCATCCATCCCTTCAGTCCAAGAACTACCTTTGTACTCCACCCAGTAGGTTCGGGCTCCTATTCTGAGGAGATCCAGCAAAAAGAGAGGATGAAAGAAGGGGTCTGTGGTGATTCAACTTCGCTCTGGCATGACTTCTTTGCCCTTCCTGCCCATGGTAAAGGACTTCTCTGCCAGACTCCCCATTGTGGACTATAAGTCTTATGATTTTAATCACTTCTGGTAATACGGGCATCTGGAACCCGCCCTAAGGGGGGTGGATACTGTCAAGATCTGCCTGCAGCCTTTTGCATTGCATGCTGCTTTGCATTGGCAGCTCCTGCCTTCTGTATCTTGGACTTATTACATTATGTATTATCTGCAGTACCGCTATTCACCTGGGGTGCTGCTATTGTGCCTTCCTTTTCTTCACTAGGGGTTCAACATCAACATTTATTTGTATAGCGCCAGCAAATTCCGTAGCGCTTTACAATTGGGAACAAACATTGATAAAACAATACTGGGTAATACATACAGACAGAGAGGTAAGAGAACCCTGCTCGCAAGCTTACAATCTATAGGACAATGGGAGTTAGAAACACAAGGGCATGTACTACATCATATTGCACAATGGACGAGCTAGAACGCAAAGGTAAAAGTATTGAGTGGGCTATGTGTGTTGCAGTGTTGGTCAGAGGGTTGTTGTCTTGCGTTAGCTGTGTAGAGGATGGTAATATGGTAATCTAGGGAAATTAAGATGGTGGCTGAGGAATATCATAACCTTGTCTGAAGAGGTGGGTTTTCAGTGAACGCTTGAAGGTTTGAAGACTAGAGGTAAGTCTTACTGTGCGAGGGAGGGAATTCCACAACGTGGGTGCAGCCCGGAAAAAATCCTGTAACCGAAAATGGGAGGATGTGATGAGAGTGGAGGAGAGACGTAGATATTGTGCAGAACGGAGGTGTCGAGTGGGGAGATATTTCGAGACCAGTGAGGAAATGTATGTCGGTGCAATTTTGTTGATGGCCTTGTATGTTAGTAGAAGAATTTTATATTGGATTCGTTGAAATACAGGCAGCCAATGTAGAGACTGACAGAGTGGCTCAGCAGAGGAAAAATGGTTAGTAAGGAAAATCAATCTAGCCGCTGCATGCAAAATAGATTGTAGGGGTTCAAGTCTGATTTTGGGAAGACCAGTAAGGAGGAAATTGCAATAGTCGATGCGGGAGATGATGAGTGCATGAATTAATGTTTTTGCGGTGTCTTGTGTCAGATATGTGCGTATTCTGGAAATGTTCTTTAGGTGTATGTAACATGATTTAGATATAGAGTTGATGTGGGGGATAAATGACAGTTGTGAATCAAGGATTACACCTAGGCAACGAGCTTGCGTGGTGGGATTTATGGTCATGTTATCAACAGAAATTGAAATGTCAGGCAGGAAGCTTCTGTTTTTGGGTGGGAATATTATTAATTCAGTTTTTGAAAGATTAAGTTTGAGTTGGTGAGAAGACATCCAAGATGAAATGGCAGAAACACAGTCAGTAACGCGAGACAACACAGATGGTGAAAGATCAGGAGAGGATAGATAAATTTGTGTATCATCCGCATAGAGATGATACTGAAATCCAAAGGAGCTTATTAGTTTTCCAAGAGAAGTGGTGTAGATAGAGAATAGCAGAGGACCTAGGACTGAGCCTTGTGGTACTCCAACTGATAAAGGAAGCGGAGCAAAGGTGGATCCAGAGAAATTAACACTGAAAGAGCGATTAGATAGGTAGGATAAGAACCAGGATAGGACAGTGCCTGTTTCACCAATTATCTCCTACACCTGGGTGTTTCCTATTTATACCTGCCTCTCTTCCTCTTCTGTGCTGGTCATTGTTGTTTCTTTGCCTTCCTTATGGTTTGTTTTTCCTGCTGCTTCTGTGCTCTAGGAATCCAAATCCTACTGCTACACAACTGCTCTGGATATCGCTCTACCTTCCATTCTATTTGCAGCTGCAGTATTCACTGTGCAGTTTCAGCTACATTGAGTTTGTACCATTTACCTGTATTTGCAGAGTAAAAACACCTTTATGCTTCTTCACATCCCAGCCTCCATTGCTGGGATTTACTTTGAAGCACGGCACTCTAATTAAACTCTGTACCTCCACGCACTCAATACTAAGTGGATTGACTGATAATTAATAATCTCATGTCTCAAGGCATTTGCACTTTCATTATTTAATTTATGACCGGTTAATTTGCAATTTCTTTTATATATTTTATAATTGCCCCCTACCTTATAGGCTATATCAGGATGAGGCACCTCCATGAGACTATAGACATAGAGTAAAAGTTGACTGACAGGATATGATTACTATTATATAATGTTTAAATCACGCACAAAACAGGTAGTGG